>NC_057801.1:171001291-171245594 GCF_018294505.1 Triticum aestivum | reverse complement strand
GATCCCCATCCCCATCTCCGCCTCCACCTCCCCCGTCCCAGGCCGCCGCCCCATGCTGCACTAGCATCAGCGCCGAGATCTGAGCGTGCGCGCAGGCAGGCAGGTGCTCGGCGGAATGTCCAACCGCCCGCCGGCGCCAATGCCGGACACGCTCTCCGACGCCTTCGCCGCCGCCGTGCTCCTCTCCTCCAACGACAAGCCCGACACGCTCCCGCCGGGTCGCCTCTCGCCCGTCTCCCCGCTCCCGCACTCCTCCTCCAAGCACCACCACCACCACCACACCCCGAGCTCCTCCTCGGGCTCCTCCGGCTCCGTCTCCCGGGCGCCCGCCTTCGCCTCGCGCCGGAGCCACTCCGGGGAGATCCCGCTCCCCTCCGACGCCCCCCCGCGCGGGGCGCGCCCGGGCCACCGCCGCACTGGCTCCGGCCCCCTCATCTTCACCTCCGGCTCCACCTCCAGCTCAGCCACCTCGCCGCTCACCAACGCGCTCCCCGCCGGGAACATCTGCCCCACCGGCCGCCTCGCCAAGCCGCTGCCTTCCTTCTCCGCGGCCTCCACCCCGCCGCCCCCGGCCCCTCCCCGCGCCATCCGCCACGACGTGCTCGGCTCCGGCACCGGCAACTACGGCCACGGGAGCATCATCCGCTCGCGCAGCGGCGGCGTGGCCCCCGAGGAGGACGCCGCGGTCAGGCGGGCCATGTCCAGCGCCGACCCGGAGGAGCTCAAGAGGGCCGGCAACGAGCAGTACAAGAAGGGCTACTTCGAGGAGGCGCTCAGGCTCTACGACCGCGCGCTCGCCTTGTCCCCGGACAATGCCGCATGCCGGGGCAACCGGGCCGCCGCGCTCACCGGCCTCCGCCGCTTCGGCGACGCCATCAAGGAGTGCGAGGAGGCCGTGCGGATCGATCCGTCGTACGGACGCGCGCACCAACGGCTCGCCTCGCTTCACATAAGGTGAATGAATTGTTTGCCCTTAGATCTGCGCGTGTGTTTACTGCGAAATGATTTTTGTTCTTGGCGCCCTCACTGTCGGTTGCTCCGGTTGCTGAAAACAACTTTTTTATTTACGCCACGTAAGATTATTTGCTCCAGCGATCTGAATAACAACATGGCTTTGCCCCCACAGCCACAATGCAGCAATAATATGAAAGCAAATTTGCTATTTTTAGCAGGGTTTACAAAACACACATGTGCATGAAGTGTTTATTTCATTATTGGCTGGTAACGGAAGGCGATTTGTACAGTGGGCACACGTTTTTTCTAACTTTATTTCGGAAATGCTTTGACAAGTTGGCATCCATATGGAGACTGATTGATCTGAAATGGACACTGCTTTATGTGCCCCTGGATTTCCTTCCTTGGCATGAAAATATCTGCTCCTCCAGTTCCGCGAGAATCAGAAATAGCTGAATTTGGAACAAAACATAAATGGTAACGATGGGCACACGGATGTGCTCGTTTTTGCTATAGTTAGTAAATCGGTCAACACTAGTTACTACCTAGATTCATCACTGGTACCAGATTAAGTGACCCTTGAATTCTTCAGCTGTGCAAGTTATTCATCTGAAGGATCTTGTTGAATTGCAGGTTGGGACACCTTGAGGATGCTCAGAAGCACCTTACCCTGGCAACCCCACAGCCTGACCTCCTAGAGCTGCACAAATTACAAACAGTGGAAAAGCACCTGGGCAGATGCCTTGATTCACGGAAGGTTGGGGACTGGAAGAATGTGCTGAGGGAATGTGATGCCGCTATCGCGGCTGGAGCTGACTCCTCTGCTCTGGTTTGATTCTGCCCATTATCCAATCCGATATTGACTAGCGATTTCTTGATCAGAGAGTATATACTTATGTGATTCACCTCTTGCAGCTCTTTGCCGCGAGAGCAGAGGCTCTTCTCCGGCTCAATCAGCTCGATGAGGCTGATATGGCCATCTCCAGTGCTTCCAAGTTGGATTATTCATCTTCCTGCACCTCAGACACCAAATTCTGTGGCTTCTTTGCCAACGCATACCTCTATTACGCACATGCCCAAGTTGACATTGCATTGGGAAGGTAATTCAGCGTTTACTCATTATACTCGCACAGATAAGAGCATGTGAGTGTAGCTTGAAAAACAACTTTGTTCAAAGCGTTTTTGACTTGGCAGGTAAACTCATCGGTTGCCTGTTATAGCTGTATCCTTACATGACTTGACACTAGTGAACATTTTGCAGGTTCGATCATGCTGTCTCTTCAGCTGACAAGGCCAGAATAATAGACCCAAGAAATGTCGAAGTGATAACAATGCATAACAATGTGAAAGCTGTAGCAAGAGCACGATCTCTAGGGAATGAGCTATTTAAATCTGGAAAATTTTCAGAAGCTTGCATGGCTTATGGCGAAGGGCTCAAACATCACCCTGTAAATCCGGTCCTTCACTGCAACAGGGCCGCTTGCAGGTTCAAGCTAGGGCAGTGGGAGAAGTCTATTGAGGACTGCAATGAAGCCCTCATGATTCAACCCAATTATACCAAGGCTCTGCTGAGGCGTGCAGCTTCCTATGGCAAGGTAGCATATTGTTTATCTTTTTGTGCTTTTTCTGATTTAGAACTGAAAAACTCAGAAATCGTTGCACATTTGATGTTTAGATGGAGCGATGGGCGGAATCGTTGAAGGATTATGAGGTTCTAAGAAAGGAACTCCCAGGTGACACTGAGGTTGCTGAGGCCTATTTCCATGCTCAGGTTGCCCTCAAGTCATCTCGGGGTGAGGAAGTATCAAACCTGAAGTTTGGAGGAGAGGTTGAAGCAGTTACAGGAATGGAACAATTCCAGATGGCTACTTCCTTGCCAGGTTTGTCTTATTGGCTGGTGTCCTTCGTTTGAAAATGCGGCTTCATGCCTTTTTCGGGAACCACCATTTGCTAATTTGTTATAACCCTATAACACATACAATTACTGAAAATAATGACAAACTATTATCTACATAAGTAGAGTTCCTGAAATAATATGAGACATACATATACATTCCTTAAAATAAAGCATACAAAATAGTAAGATTGTCATGTAAGCCTTGCATTTGATAGTCGACACATTGATCCAGCCGTTCCTTAAAACAGTTAGTGAGTTGTTGCAAATATTAGTGAAATGCAAAAATGGTGCCCCTTGATTAATCATGTTTCTTGTCTTCTTTGCTCGCTTTGTGGGCATTTCATGGATCTATTACAAAAGGAGTGGCAGTGGCTTAGGTGCAGAGTAACCAAACAATGAACTGGAATCCACCCTCCTTTGTTTTGTTACCTATTTTGCTAGGTTAACCTTGCCGCTGATTTTCTTCCTTTTGGGGAAAAGGAAGCTTTTTTATTAATCTTGCCACATTTGACAAACACATTACTTACTACTCTCTTCTGTAGAAGTTACTGCTTCCCAAGAATGAGCAATCCCATTTGATTTTGATTAACCTTGCATGTTTTGCTGCTTCTGCTTGTATCTTGCGCCTGCACTTCATGATGTTTGACTTGCAGACGAGCAGCGTTTTATAGTACACTAGTACTGCAATCTTGACTTTTGTTGATAGGCATGAGGTTGTACCACCAGTTGGTGGTACTTGTTACTGTTTAGTGCGTTGCAAGCAAACCTTCACGTGGCCTTTGTTTTGCTGGCACTGTACTATGGCTATTTTTTTGGAAGTCTGCACTTTTGCCAGTTTGGGGGTACATTATTCAGTTACATTCTTTGTCTTTTACCTTGCTCTCTCTATCTTGTAGCAGTGGTGGAAGTTGTTAGTTTTTTTAATCTGATGCACTGTCATTTGATGGTTTCGCAGGTGTTTCGGTCGTCCATTTCATGACTTCTTCGAATCAGCAGTGCGGTAAAATTTCCCCGTTTGTGAATGCACTGTGTACCAAATACCCATCTGTTAATTTCCTCAAGGTAAGTGGTTGAGCAAATGGTTGATCCTTGTCACCTTCCTATCTCTGGCCTATTCTTGACATATGCTATTCTCTTATTTTACTTAGGTGGATGTAAACGAGAGCCCTGCTGTCGCGCGCGCAGAGAATGTGAGGACAGTTCCAACATTCAAAATCTACAAGAATGCCATAAGAGTGAAGGAGATGATCTGCCCCAGCCAACAGCTGCTGGAGTATTCAGTAAGGCATTACGGGACCTAGGCCAAGAAGCCGATGACTTCGATGTTTCCTTGCGCCTTGAGCTCCCCTCGAGCAACCAAACCGTTGGCTAAACCGGAGGGAGGTCCAGAGCAGAGCCAGTGAAAGGTAATCTTTGATGACGAGGGCAGCAAAGCATGAAAGAAGACCCAGAGAGAAGAGCAACTTCCTCCGATCTTTTTTCCATCCGAACCCGCCCTTCGCAAGTCGCATTTCGCCGCCTTTTTCCCCATTTGTTGATTACCAACTTGTTTTTATTCTTTTCATTTGTCCCCGTGGGTACATCATTGTTGCCGAATTCCTTCCTTTAGAAAACAAAAAAACATTATCTTCCAACTCTTGGAAGAGCGACTGTAAATTTTTTACTTTCATGTTTACCAGACCAGACAGCCCAAGGAAAGAAAAAGTATAGATGCCATTTGTACTCTTGAAATTTGATCGTGTAATATGCATGTTTTAAGCCTCTCCTCGTCTCGCCATGATCAGTGGATCAACGCATGCTAGTATGGAAGAAATATCCATTATCCAAGCAGATACTGTCGCTTGCACATATCTTTTGTAGATAAAAGGTCCACATTTGCTGTTGGTAAGTTGCCTGAAAAACAAATTTATCTAAGAGCAAACAGTTCCTCTAAAAAACTTCCCCTAAAACAAGTTTTTTTTTGGTTTCCCATAACTTTTAGGGGAAGTTGTTCGGGAGCAACTTTTGTTAGCTCCTATAAATTTCTAACCCCAAATATTTTTTTGATTTATTTTTTATTAAACAAAACTAGCTAAAATTTTATTTCCCCCCTAGGGCCCGCCAGTTAGAGGTGGCCGCCGGCATTGACACGGACGCGTGGTGGCCGCCGGCGAGGGGTTGCGTGGCCGCAGGCAGCGCCATCTCGGCATGCCGGCGTTTTGGCATGGTGGCGGTGCTTCGGCGGATATCCCGTGGGATGGCGGCGTATTGGAGGGCTGCACATGGTAGTTTCATGGTGGTTATTTTCCTTCGAAAAAGATACGGGAAGGTCATCTTCCCATAAATCAATGGAAGAAAGGACCTCTTTTACTGGATCCTCTAAAGATAGTCAGTCTCCGGGAACTGTTGGTGACGTTTCTTGTCCCTACTTTTTGTAAATCGAAGTTATTTTAGAGACAGGAAAACTGTTGAAGTTGCTCTAAATTGATTTTCAAAAAGAAGGGATGCGAGACAGAGCTCTAAGGCAGAAGGGACGACATAGAAAAGGGCATCGATGGCCGCGGGTGGCGGTAGCAATTGGTATGGCCGACGCTGGATTGGGACGTTCAAGTAACTTAGAGCATCTACAGCCGCAGACAACAAATTCAGGCTCTCAAACGCCTGCGGACGTGCGACCGCGGGTAGTGACCGGTCACATCTTAAATTTGCTCCTCTGCATGTGGATACCTCATGCTTGAAACCTTAAATCCATACAAAACATGGAAAAGAGGACATCTGCGCACTACATAGATCAAATAACATACACTACCCTAATTCTCGTTGAAGATGTCCACGATCTCCATGCCCGGCTTCGGGTACATGGACGACAGACGCAACTTCGGCTTCTGCGGCTCCTTCACTTCGGTTTCCGCCTCCGCGTCAAGTTTGGCGAAAAGCACGCCGGTCGCCGCCCGTTCCTGCCGGATGAAGCGTCGGTTGGTCTCGACATAGGCCTCATCCTGGACTGACTCAAGGATGGCTTGTTGCTCCGCTATCTTCGCCGATCACAAACTCCACCATGGCATCCTCCATGGCTAAGCCCCAACAGGCGTCAGCTCCTCCTCCGGCTGCTCCGCCTTGTCCTTCTCCGGATCCACCACCTTCATAGGAACCGGTGCTACCCCTCTTCCTCCTCACTCGGCTCCGGCTAATCCAGAGGCACGTCGGCTGCGATGCGGGCGGCATGCATCACCCAAATCTCCTCAATCTAGAGCCGAGGCCCCAACATTAGCATAGCGTACGTCGTCTTGTTTTGCCAGGTGCTGCGTCTTGAGCTTGCGTTGGTTTTCCTTGAAGAGGAAAGGGTGATGCAGTAATAGTAGCGTAAGTATTTCCCTCAGTTTTTGAGAACCAAGGTATCAATCCAGTAGGAGGCTCCTCAAAAGTCCCACACACCTACACAAACAAACAAGAACTCGCAACCAACGCAATAAAGGGGTTGTCAATCCCTTCACGGCCACTTGCGAAAGTGAGATCCGATAGAGATAATATGATAAGATAAATATATTTTTTGGTATTTTATAATATAGATTGGAAAAGTAAAGATGCAAATAAAAGTAGATTGAAAGCTTATATGATAAGAGATAGACCCGGGGGCATAGGTTTCACTAGTGGCTTCTCTCGAGATAGCATAAGTATTACGGTGGGTGAACAAATTACTGTCGAGCAATTGATAGAAAAGCGAATAATTATGAGATTATCTAGGCATGATCATGTATATAGGCATCATGTCCGTGACAAGTAGACCGACTCCTGCCTGCATCTACTACTATTACTCCACACATCGACCGCTATCCACTATCCAGCATGCATCTAGAGTATTAAGTTCATAAAGAACAGAGTAACGCATTAAGAAAGATGACATGATGTAGAGGAATAAACTCATGCAATATGATATAAACCTCATCTTTTTATTCTCGATGGCAACAATACAATACGTACCTTGCTACCCCTGCTGTCACTGGGAAAGGACACCGCAAGATTGAACCCAAAGCTAAGCACTTCTCCCATTGCAAGAAAGATCAATCTAGTAGGCCAAACCAAACTGATAATTCGAAGAGACTTGCAAAGATAACTTAATCACACATAAAAGAATTCAGAGGAGATTCAAATATTTCTCATAGATATACTTGATCATAAACCCACAATTCATCGGATCTCGACAAACACACCGCAAAAAAGAGTTACATCGAATAGATCTCCAAGAAGATCAAGGAGAACATGGTATTGAGATTCAAAGAGAGAGAAGAAGCCATCTAGCTAATAACTATGGACCCGAAGGTCTGTGGTAGACTACTCACAAGTCATCGGAGAGGCTATGGTGTTGATGTAGAAGCCCTCCGTGGTTGATTCCCCCTCCGGCAGAACGCCGACGAAGTCTCCAAGATGGGATCTCGCGGATACAGAAGGTTACGGTGATGGAAATAGTTTTTCGTGGTCGCCTCTGATGTTCTCGGGGTACGTGGGTATATATAGGAGGAAGAACTAGGTCGGTGGACGCCTGAGGGGCCCACGAGATAGGGGGCACGCCCAATAGGGGGCGGGCGTGTTGGAAATATGCCCTAGAGGCAATAATAAAAGCATTATTATTATATTTCCTTGTTCATGATAATTGTCTTTATTCATGCTATAATTGTGTTATCCGGAAATCGTAATACATGTGTGAATAACAGACACCAACATGTCCCTAGTGAGCCTCTAGTTGACTAGCTCGTTGATCAACAGATAGTCATGGTTTCCTGACTATGGACACTGGATGTCATTGATAACGAGATCACATCATTGGGAGAATGATGTGATGGACAAGACCCAATCCTAAACATAGCACAAGATCGTATAGTTCGTTTGCTAGAGTTTTCCAATGTCAAAGTATCTTTTCCTTAGACCATGAGATCGTGTAACTCCCGGATACCGTAGGAGTGCTTTGGGTATGCCAAACGTCACAACGTAACTGGGTGACTATAAAGGTAGACTACGGGTATCTCCGAAAGTGTCTGTTGGGTGACATGGATCAAGACTGGGATTTGTCACTCCGTATGACGGAGAGGTATCACTGGGCCCACTCGGTAATGCATCATCATAATAAGCTCAGAGTGACCAAGTGTCTGGTCACGGGATCATGCATTATGGTACGAGTAAAGTGACTTGCCGGTAACGAGATTGAACGAGGTATTGGGATACCGATGATCGAATCTCGGGCAAGTAACATATCGATAGACAAAGGGAATAGCGTACGGGATTGATTAAATCCTCGACATCGTGGTTCATCCGATGAGATCATCGTGGAGCATGTGGGAGCCAACATGGGTATCCAGATCCCGCTGTTGGTTATTGACCGGAGAGTTGTCTCGGTCATGTCTGCTTGTCTCCCGAACCCGTAGGGTCTACACACTTAAGGTTCGGTGACGCTAGGGTTATGAAGATATGTATATGCAGAAACCCGAATGTTGTTCGGAGTCCCGGATGAGATCCCGGACGTCACGAGGAGTTCCGGAATGGTCCGGAGGTAAAGAATTATATATAGGAAGTGCTATTTCGGGCATCGGGACAAGTTTCGGGGTTATCGGTATTGTACCGGGACCACCGGAAGGGTCCCGGGGGTCCACCGGGTGGGGCCACCTGTCCCGAGGGGACACATGGGCTGTAGGGGGTGCGCCTTGTCCTAGATGGGCCAAGGGCACCAGCCCCTATAGGCCCATGCGCCTAGGGTTTCCACCATGGAAGAGTCCATGTGGTGGAAGGCACCCCTAGGTGCCTTGGGGGGGAGGGAAACCTCCCCTTGGCCGCCGCCCCCTTAGTAGATCTCATCTACTAGGGCCGGCTCCCCCCCTTGGAACCCCTATATATAGTGGGGGGGAGAGGAGGGATTTCAGACCAGCCCCTGGCGCCTCCATCTCCCCCCGTTACGTCTCTCCCTCGTAGTCTCGGCGAAGCCCTGCTGCTGTGACGCCCTGCATCCACCACCACGCCGTCGTGCTGCTGGATCTTCATCACCCTCTCCTTCCCCCTTGCTGGATCAAGAAGGAGGAGACGTCTCCCATCCCGTACGTGTGTTGAACGCGGAGGTGCCGTCCGTTCGGCGCTGGTCATCGGTGATTTGGATCACGTCGAGTACGACTACATCATCACCGTTCTTTTGAACGCTTCCGTGCGCGATCTACAAAGGTATGTAGATGCATCTAATCACTCGTTGCTAGATGAACTCCTAGATGATCTTGGTGAAACGAGTAGGAAATTTTTGTTTTCTGCAACGTTCCCCAACAGTGGCATCATGAGCTAGGTCTATGCGTAGTTCTTCTTGCGCGAGTAGAACACAATTTGTTGTGGGCGTAGATTTGTCAACTTTCTTGCCGTTACTAGTCCTTTCTTGCTTCAGCGGTATTGTGGGATGAAGCGGCCCGGACCAACCTTACACGTACGCTTACGTGAGACCGGTTCCACCGACTAACATGCACTAGTTGCATAAGGTGGCTGGCGGGTGTCTGTCTCTCTCACTTTAGTTGGAGCGGAATCGATGAACAGGGTCCTTATGAAGGGTAAATAGAAGTTGACAAATCACGCTGTGGCTTTAACGTAGGTAAGAAAACGTTCTTGCTAGAACCCTAATTCAGCCACGTAAAACTTGCAACAACAATTAGAGTACGTCTAACTTGTTTTTGCAGCAAGTGGTTTGTGATATGATATGGCCAAAGTTGTGATGAATGATGAATGATCTATATGTGATGTATGAGATGTTCATGCTATTGTAATAGGATTCACGACTTGCATGTCGATGAGTATGACAACCGGCAGGAGCCATAGGAGTTGTCTTTATTCTTTTTATGACCTGCGTGTCATCGAGAAACGCCATGTAAATTACTTTACTTTATTGCTAAACGCGTTAGCCATAGTAGTAGAAGTAATAGTTGGCGAGCAACTTCATGGAGACACGATGATGGAGATCATGATGATGGAGATCATGGTGTCAAGCCGGTGACAAGATGATCATGGAGCCCCAAGATGGAGATCAAAGGAGCTATGTGATATTGGCCATATCATGTCACGTTTATTATTTGATTGCATGTGATGTTTATCATGTTTTGCATCTTGTTTACTTAGAACGACGGTAGTAAATAAGATGATCCCTCACAATAAATTCAAGAAGTGTTCCCCCTAACTGTGCACCGTTGCGACAGTTCGCTGTTTCAAAACACCACGTGATGATCGGGTGTTTTATTCAGACGTTCACATACAACGGGTGTAAGACAGATTTACACATGCAAACACTTAGGTTAACTTGACGAGCCTAGCATGTACAGACATGGCCTCGGAACACAGAAGACCGAAAGGTCGAGCATGAGTCGTATAGAAGATACGATCAACATGAAGATGTTCACCGACGTTGACTAGTCCGTCTCACGTGATGATCGGACACGGTCTAGTTAAACTCGGATCATGTAATACTTAGATGACTGGAGGGATGTCTAATCTAAGTGGGAGTTCATTAATAATTTGATTAGTTGAACTCAATTATCATGAACTTAGTCTAAATATTTTACAATATGTCTTGTAGATTAAATGGCCAACGTAGTCCTCAACTTCAACGCGTTCCTAGAGAAAACCAAGCTGAAAGACGATGGCAGCAACTATACGGACTGGGTCCAGAACCTGAGGATCATCCTCATAGCTGCCAAGAAAGATTATGTCCTACAAGCACCGCTTGGTGACGCACCCGTTCTCCCTGCAGAACAAGATGTTATGAACGCTTGGCAGGCACGTTCCGATGACTACTCCCTCGTTCAGTGCGGCATGCTTTACAGCCTAGAGCCGGGGCTCCAAAAGCGTTTTGAGAGACATGGAGCATATGAGATGTTCGAAGAGCTGAAAATGGTTTTCCAAGCTCATGCCCGGGTCGAGAGATATGAAGTCTCCGACAAATTCTTCAGCTGTAAGATGGAGGAAAACAGTTCTGTCAGTGAGCACATACTCACTATGTCTGGGTTGCATAACCGCTTGACTCAGCTGGGAGTTAATCTCCCGAATGATGCGGTCATTGACAGAATCCTCCAGTCGCTTCCACCAAGCTACAAGAGCTTTGTGATGAACTTCAATATGCAGGGAATGGAAAAGACCATTCCTGAAGTATTTGCTATGCTGAAATCAGCAGAGGTAGAAGTCAGGAAGGAACATCAAGTGTTGATGGTCAATAAAACCACTAAGTTCAAGAAAGGCAAGGGTAAAAAGAACTTCAAGAAGGACGGCAAGGAGGTTGCCGCGCCCGGCAAGCAAGCTGCCGGGAAGAAGCCAAAGAATGGACCCAAGCCCGAGACTGAGTGCTTTTATTGCAAGGGAAGCGGTCACTGGAAGCGGAACTGCCCTAAGTACTTAGCGGATAAGAAGGCCGGCAAAACAAAAGGTATATGTGATATACATGTAATTGATGTGTACCTTACTAGTGCTTGTAGTAGCTCCTGGGTATTTGATACCGGTGCAGTTGCTCACATTTGTAACTCAAAGCAGGGGCTGCGGAATAAGCGGAAACTGGCAAAGGACGAGGTGACGATGCGCGTCGGGAATGGTTCCAAGGTCAATGTGATCGCCGTCGGCACGCTACCTCTACATCTCCCTTCGGGATTAGTTTTAAACCTTAATAATTGTTATTTAGTGCCAGCTTTGAGCATGAACATTGTATCGGGATCTCATTTAATTCGAGATGGCTACTCTTTTAAATCTGAGAATAATGGTTGTTCCATTTTTATGAGAGATATGTTTTATGGTCATGCTCCTATGGTGAATGGTTTATTCTTTATGAATCTCGAACGTGATGCTACACATGATCATAATGTGAGTACCAAAAGAAGTAAGGTTAATAATGATAGTCCCACATACCTGTGGCACTGCCGCCTTGGTCACATAGGTGTCAAACGCATGAAGAAGCTCCATGCTGATGGACTTTTAGAGTCTCTTGATTATGAATCATTTGACACATGCGAACCATGCCTTATGGGTAAAATGACCAAGACTCCGTTCTCAGGAACAATGGAGCGAGCAACCAACTTATTGGAAATCATACATACTGATGTGTGCGGTCCGATGAGTGTTGAGGCTCGCGGTGGCTATAGTTATGTTCTCACCCTCACTGATGATTTAAGTAGGTATGGGTAAATCTACTTAATGAAACACAAGTCTGAAACCTTTGAAAAGTTCAAGGAATTTCAGAGTGAGGTTGAAAATCAACGTGACAGGAAAATCAAGTTTCTACGATCAGATCGTGGAGGAGAATACTTGAGTCACGAATTTGGCACGCACTTAAGAAAATGTGGAATAGTTTCACAACTCACGCCGCCTGGAACACCTCAGCGTAATGGTGTGTCCGAACGTCGTAATCGCACTCTATTAGATATGGTGTGATCTATGATGTCTCTTACCGATTTACCGCTATCCTTTTGGGGCTATGCTTTAGAGACTGCCGCATTCACTTTAAATAGGGCTCCGTCGAAATCCGTTGAGACGACACCGTATGAATTATGGTTTGGGAAGAAACCTAAGCTGTCGTTTCTAAAAGTTTGGGGATGCGATGCTTATGTCAAGAAACTTCAACCTGAAAAGCTCGAACCCAAGTCGGAAAAATGCGTCTTCATAGGATACCCAAAAGAAACTATTGGGTACACCTTCTACCTCAGATCCGAAGGCAAGATCTTTGTTGCCAAGAATGGGTCCTTTCTGGAGAAAGAGTTTCTCTCGAAAGAAGTAAGTGGGAGGAAAATAGAGCTTGATGAAGTATTATCTCTTGATCCGGAAAATGGCGCAACTCAAGAAAATGTTCCTGAGGTGCCTGCACCGACTAGAGAGGAAGTTAATGACAATGATCAAGATACTTCTGATCAAGCCCCTACTGAAATTCGAAGGTCCACAAGGACACGTTCCGCACCAGAGTGGTACGACAACCCTGTCTTGGAAATCATGCTGTTAGACAACGGTGAACCTTCGAACTATGAAGAAGCGATGGCGGGCCCGGATTCCGACAAATGGCTAGAAGCCATGAAATCCGAGATAGGATCCATGTATGAAAACAAAGTATGGACTTTGACTGACTTGCCCGTTGAGCGACGAGCCATAGAAAATAAATGGATCTTTAAGAGGAAGACAGACGCGGATGGTAATGTGACCATCTATAAAGCTCGGCTTGTCGCTAAGGGTTATCGACAAGTTCAAGGGGTTGACTACGATGAGACTTTCTCACCGGTAGCGAAGCTGAAGTCCATCCGAATCATGTTAGCAATTGCCGCATTCTATGATTACGAAATATGGCAAATGGACGTCAAAACGGCATTCCTTAATGGTTTCCTTAAGGAAGAATTGTATATGATGCAGCCGGAAGGTTTTGTCGATCCTAAGAATGCTGACAAAGTGTGCAAGCTCCAACGCTTGATTTATGGGCTGGTGCAAGCATCTCGGAGTTGGAACATTCGCTTTGATGAGATGATCAAAGCGTTTGGGTTTACACAGACTTATGGAGAAGCCTGCGTTTACAAGAAAGTGAGTGGGAGCTCTGTAGCATTTCTCATATTATATGTAGATGACATACTTTTGATGGGAAATGATATAGAACTCTTGGACAGCATCAAGGCCTACTTGAATAAAAGTTTTTCAATGAAGGACCTTGGAGAAGCTGCTTATATATTAGGCATCAAAATCTATAGAGATAGATCGAGATGCCTCATAGGTCTTTCACAAAGCACATACCTTGATAAGATATTGAAGAAGTTCAATATGGATCAATCCAAGAAGGGGTTCTTGCCTGTGTTACAAGGTATGAAATTGAGCTCAGCTCAATGCCCGACCACGGCAGAAGATATAGAAGAGATGAGCGTCATCCCCTATGCCTCAGCCATAGGTTCTATTATGTATGCCATGCTGTGTACCAGACCTGATGTTAACCTTGCCGTCAGTTTGGTAGGAAGGTACCAAAGTAATCCCGGCAAGGAACACTGGACAGCGGTCAAGAATATCCTGAAGTACCTGAAAAGGACTAAGGAAATGTTTCTCGTTTATGGAGGTGACGAAGAGCTCGTCGTAAAGGGTTACGTCGACGCTAGCTTCGACACAGATCTGGATGACTCTAAGTCACAAACCGGATACGTGTATATTTTGAATGGTGGGGCAGTAAGCTGGTGCAGTTGCAAGCAAAGCGTCGTGGCGGGATCTACATGTGAAGCGGAGTACATGGCAGCCTCGGAGGCAGCACATGAAGCAATATGGGTAAAGGAGTTCATCACCAACCTAGGAGTCATACCCAATGCGTCGGGGCCGATCAAGCTCTTCTGTGACAACACTGGAGCTATTGCACTTGCCAAGGAGCCCTAGGTTTCACAAGAAGACAAGGCACATCAAGCGTCGCTTCAACTCCATTCGTGAAAATGTTCAAGATGGAGACATAGAGATTTGTAAAGTACATACGGACCTGAATATAGCAGATCCGTTGACTAAACCTCTCCCTAGAGCAAAACATGATCAACACCAGAATTCCATGGGTGTTCGATTCATCACAATGTAACTAGATTATTGACTCTAGTGCAAGTGGGAGACTGTTGGAAATATGCCCTAGAGGCAATAATAAAAGCATTATTATTATATTTCCTTGTTCATGATAATTGTCTTTATTCATGCTATAATTGTGTTATCCGGAAATCGTAATACATGTGTGAATAACAGACACCAACATGTCCCTAGTGAGCCTCTAGTTGACTAGCTCGTTGATCAACAGATAGTCATGGTTTCCTGACTATGGACACTGGATGTCATTGATAACGAGATCACATCATTGGGAGAATGATGTGATGGACAAGACCCAATCCTAAACATAGCACAAGATCGTATAGTTCGTTTGCTAGAGTTTTCCAATGTCAAAGTATCTTTTCCTTAGACCATGAGATCGTGTAACTCCCGGATACCGTAGGAGTGCTTTGGGTATGCCAAACGTCACAACGTAACTGGGTGACTATAAAGGTAGACTACGGGTATCTCCGAAAGTGTCTGTTGGGTGACATGGATCAAGACTGGGATTTGTCACTCCGTATGACGGAGAGGTATCACTGGGCCCACTCGGTAATGCATCATCATAATGAGCTCAGAGTGACCAAGTGTCTGGTCACGGGATCATGCATTATGGTACGAGTAAAGTGACTTGCCGGTAACGAGATTGAACGAGGTATTGGGATACCGATGATCGAATCTCGGGCAAGTAACATATCGATAGACAAAGGGAATAGCGTACGGGATTGATTAAATCCTCGACATCGTGGTTCATCCGATGAGATCATCGTGGAGCATGTGGGAGCCAACATGGGTATCCAGATCCCGCTGTTGGTTATTGACCGGAGAGTTGTCTCGGTCATGTCTGCTTGTCTCCCGAACCCGTAGGGTCTACACACTTAAGGTTCGGTGACGCTAGGGTTATGAAGATATGTATATGCAGAAACCCGAATGTTGTTCGGAGTCCCGGATGAGATCCCGGACGTCACGAGGAGTTCCGAAATGGTCCGAAGGTAAAGAATTATATATAGGAAGTGCTATTTCGGGCATCGGGACAAGTTTCGGGGTTATCGGTATTGTACCGGGACCACCGGAAGGGTCCCGGGGGTCCACCGGGTGGGGCCACCTGTCCCGGGGGGGGGCACATGGGCTGTAGGGGGTGCGCCTTGGCCTAGATGGGCCAAGGGCACCAGCCCCTATAGGCCCATGTGCCTAGGGTTTCCACCATGGAAGAGTCCATGTGGTGGAAGGCACCCCTAGGTGCCTTGGGGGGGAGGGAAACCTCCCCTTGGCCGCCGCCCCCCTTAGTAGATCTCATCTACTAGGGCCGGCTCCCCCCCTTGGCACCCCTATATATAGTGGGGGGGGAGAGGAGGGATTTCAGACCAGCCCCTGGCGCCTCCATCTCCCCTTGTTACGTCTCTCCCTCGTAGTCTCGGCGAAGCCCTGCTGCTGTGACGCCCTGCATCCACCACCACGCCGTCGTGCTGCTGGATCTTCATCAACCTCTCCTTCCCCCTTGCTGGATCAAGAAGGAGGAGACGTCTCCCGTCCCGTACGTGTGTTGAACGCGGAGGTGCCGTCCGTTCGGCGCTGGTCATCGGTGATTTGGATCACGTCGAGTACGACTACATCATCACCGTTCTTTTGAACGCTTCCGTGCGCGATCTACAAAGGTATGTAGATGCATCTAATCTCTCGTTGCTAGATGAACTCCTAGATGATCTTGGTGAAACGAGTAGGAAATTTTTTGTTTTCTGCAACGTTCCCCAACAGGGCGCCCTCCACCCTCGTGGCTTCCTCGATTGCTTCTTGACTTGCACTCCAAGTCCTCTGGATCACGTTTGTTCCAAAAATCACGCTCCCAAAGGTTTCATTCCATTTGGACTCCATTTGGTATTCTTTTTCTTTGAAACACTGAAATAGGCAAAAAAACAGCAATACGGGCTGGGCCTCCGATTAGTAGGTTAGTCCAAAAAATGATATAAAAATGTAAAGTAAAGCCCATAAACATCCAAAACGGGTAATATAATAGCATGAAACAATCAAAAATTATAGATACGTTGGAGACGTATCAAGCATCCCCAAGCTTAATTCCTGCTCGTCCTCGAGTAGGTAAATGATAAAAACAGAATTTTTGATGTGGAATGCTACCTAGCATAATTCTCAATGTAATTTTCTTTATTGTGGCATGAATGTTCAGATCCAAATGATTCAAAATAAAAGTTCATATTGACATAAGAAATAGTAATACTTCAAGCATACTAATCGAAGCAATCATATCTTCTCAAAATAACATGGCTAAAGAAAGTTCATCCCTACAAAATCATATAGTTAGGCTATGTTTCATTTTCATCACACAAAGTACTCCCATCAAGAACAACCCCGGTTTCAGCCAAGCAATTGGTTCATACTTTTTAACGCGCTTCAGCCTTTTTCAACTCTCACGCAATACATGAGCGTAAGTCATGGATATAGCACTATGGGTGGAATAGAATATGATGATGGGGATTGCGTGGAGAAGACAAAAAGGAGAAAGTCTCACATTGACGAGGATAATTAACGGGCTTTGGAGATGCCCATCAATTGATGTCAACATAAGGAGTAGGGATTGCCATGCAATAGATACACTAGAGCTATAAATGTATGAAAGCTCAACAAAAGAAACTAAGTGGGTGTGCATCCAACTTGCTTGGTCACGAAGACCTAGCGCATTTTGAGGAAGCCCATCGTAGGAATATACAAGCCAAGTTCTATAATGAAAAATTCCCACTAGTATATGAAAGTGACAACATAAAAGAATTTCTATATGAAGAACATGGTGCTACTTTGAAGCACAAGTGTGGAAAAGGATAGTAACATTGCCCCCTTTTTTATTTTCTTTTTTTGGGCCTTTCCTTTTTTTATTTAGCCTTTCTCTTTGTTTATTTGGCCTTTCCTTTTTTTATTTGGCCTTTCCTTTTTTTGGGGGGACAATGCTCTAATAATGATGATCATCACACTTTTATTTATTTACAACTCATGAATTACAACTCAAAACTAGAACAAGATATGACTCTATATGAATGCCTCCGGCGGTGTACCGGGATGGGTAATGAATCAAGAGTGACATGTATGAAAATTTATGCATGGTGGCTTTGCCACAAATACGATGTCAACTAGATTATGCAAGGCAATATGATAATGATGATATGTGTCATGATGGTAAACGGAACGGTGGAAAGTTCATGGCAATATATCTCGGAATGGCTATGGAAATGCCATAATAGGTAGGTATGGTGGCTGTTTTGAGGAAGATATAAGGATGTTTATGTGTGATAGAGCGTATCGTATCATAGGGTTTGGATGCACCGGCGAAGTTTGCACCAACTCTCAAGGTGAGAAAGGGCAATGCATGGTACCAAAGAGGCTAGCAATAATGGAAAGGTAAAAGTGCGTATAATCCATGGACTCACATTAGTCATAAAGAACTCATATACTTATTGCAAAAGTTTTATTAGCCCTCGAAGCAAAGTACTACTACGCATGCTCCTAGGGGGGAGGTTGGTAGGAGTTAACCATCGCGCACCCACAACCTCCACTCAAGGGAAGGCAATCAAAAGAGCACCCTATGCAATAATTTTGTCACACAACTTTTACCATACGTGCATGCTACGGGACTTGCCAACTTCAACATAAGTATTCTTTAAATTGATAATCACCCAACTAGCATGACTCTAATATCACTACCTCCATATCTCAAAACAATTATCAAGTATCAAATCGATCATAGCATCCAATTCACTTCCTGTGATAGTTTTTATTATACCCAACTTGGATGCCCACCATTCTAGGACCAATTTTATAACCATAGCAAATACCATGCTGTTCTAAAAGACTCTCAAAATGATATAAGTGAAGTATGAGAGACTAACAGTTTCTACAAAATTAAGCCACCGCCATGCTCTAAAATATATAAGTGAAGCACTAGAGCAAAAACTATCTAGCTCAAAAGATATAAGTGAAGCACATAGAGTATTCTAATAAATTCCAATCAAGTGGGCTTCTCCCAAAATGTGTGTGATGACCCACAAGTGTAGGGGATCTATCGTAGTTCTTTCGATAAGTAAGAGTGTCGAACCCAACGAGGAGCAGAAGGAAATGATAAGCGATTTTCAGTAAAGTTTTCCCCGCAAGCACTGAAATAGTAGATGATAGATAGTTTTGTGATAAGATAAATAGTAATGAGTAACAAGTAAGCAAAGTAAATAAGGTGTAGCAAGGTGGTCCAATCCTTTATGTAGCAAAGGATAAGCCTGGACAAATTCTAATAATAAGAAAGGAGCTCCCGAGGACACATTGGGAATTATCGTCAAGCTAGTTTTCATCACGTTCATATGATTCACGTTCGGTACTTTGATAATTTGATATGTGGGTGGACCGACACTTGGGTACTGCCCTAACTTGGACAAGCATCCCACTTATGATTAACCCCTATTGCAAGCGTCCACAACTACAAAAAGGAGTATTAAGGTAAACCTAACCACAACATTAAACATATGGGTCCATATGAACCCCTAACGAAGCAACGCATAAACTAGGGTTTAAGCTTCTGTCACTCTAGCAACCCATCATCTACTTATTACTTCCCTATGCCTTCCTCTAGGCCCAAATAATGGTGAAGTGTCATGTAGTCGACGTTCACATAACACCACTAGAGGAAAGACAACATACATCTCATCAAAATATCGAACGAATACCAAATTCACATGACTACTAATAGCAAGACTTCACCCATGTCCTCAGGAACAAAGTAACTACTCACAAAGCATATTCATGTTCATAATCAGAGGAGTAATAATATGCATAAAGGATCTGAACATATGATCTTCCACCAAGTAAACCAATAGTATCAACTACAAGGAGTAATCAACACTACTAGCAACCCACAGGTACCAATTTGTGGTTTTGGATACAAGATTGGATACAAGAGATGAACTAGGGTTTGAGAGGAGATGGTGCTGGTGAAGATGTTGATGGAGATTGACCCCCTCCCGATGAGAGGATCGTTGGTGATGACGTTGGTGATGATTTCCCCCTCCCGGAGGGAAGTGTCCCCGGCAGAACAGCTCCGCCAGAGCCCTAGATTGATTCCGCCAAGGTTCCGCCTCGTGGCGGCGGAGTTTCGTCCCGTAAGCTTGCCCACGATTTTTTCCAGGGTAAAAGTGATGATATAGCAGAAGATGGACGCCGGAGGCCCACCAGGGGGCCCAGGAGATAGGGGGCGCGCCCTATAGGGGGGGCGCCCCCTGTCTCCTGGACAGGGTGTGGGCCCCCTGGCCTATTTCTTTCGCTCATAAATTCTTAATAAATCCAAAAAGTTGTTTCGTGGAGTTTCAGGACTTTTGGAGTTGTGCAGAATAGGTTTCCAACGTTTGCTCCTTTTCCAGCCAGAATTCCAGCTGCCGGCATTCCCCCTCTTCATGGTAAACCTTGTAAAATAAGAGAGAATAGCCATAAATATTGAGATATAAAGTGTAATGACAGCCCATAATGCAATAAATATTGATATAAAAGCATGATGCAAAATGGACGTATCAACTCCCCCAAGCTTAGACCTCGCTTGTCCTCAAGCGGAAACCGAAATCAAAAAATATGTCCACATGTTTAGAGATAGAGGTGTCGATAAAAATAAAATACGGACATGAGGGCATCATGATCATTCTAATAACAGCAACATATATAGATTTTGTCATATGATTTCTTATGCTCAAGTAATAAGCAATTCACAATGTCAAGTATGGTTCATAAACTTCATTGGGAACTAACAAACTATAATCTCAGTCATTGAAGCAATTGCAATTTATCGTAACATCAGAAAGAGTCAATAACAGAGCTTTTCAGCAAGCTCACATACTCAACTATCTCGTAGTCTCCTATAATTGTTAACACTCACTCAATACTTGTGGTTATAGAGTTTCAGCCGGACACTGAGAAAGATAGGGGCTTATTGTGTTGCCTCCCAACGTATTCACCTTTAGGTGATGTCAACAATAATAGCCTATGCCAACTTACATCCAATTGGATATATGTATCATGATCTTTCAAACACGAGGAGCTTGCCAAAGGATAAAATGAAAAAGTGGAAAGGTGAGGATCACCTTGACTCAAGCATAAAGTAAAACATAAAGTAAAAGATAGGCCCTTCGCAGAGGGAAGCAGAGGTTGTCATGCGCGTTTAGGGTTGATGCACGAAATCTTAATGCAAAAGAACGTCACTTTATATTGCCCCTTGTATGTGGACCTTTATTATGCAATCCGTCGCTTTTATTACTTCCACAACAAGTTCGTACAAAGCTTATTTTCTCTGCACTAATAAGTCATACATATTTAGAGAGCAATTTTTATTGCTTGCACCGATGACAACTTACTTGAAGGATCTTACTCAATCCATAGGTAGGTATGGTGGACTCTCATGGCAAAACTGGGTTTGAGGATATTTGGAAGCACAAGTAGTATCTCTACTTGGTGCAAGGAATTTTGGCTAGCAAGAGGGGGAAAGGCAAGCTCAACATGTTTGGAAGGTCAATGACAATATACTTTAACTGAGATGTCGGAAAACATAAACCATTACGTTGTCTTCCTTGTCCAACATCAACTCTTTTAGCATGTCATACTTAATGAGTGCTTCACAATCATAAAAGATGTCCAAGATAATATATCTATATGTGAACCCCTCTTTCCTTATCACTTCCTATTAATTGCAATGATGACCAAGGCTACGTTCATCAACTCTCAACAATTTTTATGCCTCATACTTTCTATGTGTGAAGTTATCACTATCCATAAGATCAATATGAACTCTTTTGTTCTTTCTACTTTCTCAAGATCATAGCAACATAGCAAAGCCCTTGACTCAACACTAATCTTTATTATAGATAGCACACGGACTCGCTTACATAAAGAGATCACAATGCAAAACTCAAAACTACTTGATATCAAAACTTCAATCTACTAGATCAAGATACTACTAAAAGGATCGAACTAAATAAAGCGGTAAAGATAGGAGTGTGATGGTGATACGATACCGGGGCACCTCCCCCAAGCTTGGCGGTTGCCAAGGGGAGTGCCCATACCCATGTAATTATTTCTTCGGAGGTGATGGAGGTGGTGATGATGACGGTGGATAATCGCACATTGAGCGTAAAAGCTCCTCCAACTTGCGGATAATGCCCTTGAGCCCAGCAATATGATCCTTCAACAAAATATTCTCCTGTGTGAGATACTTGTTTTGTATGCGGGCTAACTCAATCATCTTGAAAGCTTCAATCTCTGTTGGAGTGAAAAGGTTAGGTAAAGGGTGAGGGATGTCTTCTTATTTCACCACCGGAGCTTGAACCTCCATGGCCTTCTTGATCCCTTCATCCTTGTTGATCTCTTATGGTTCCTCTCTTTTCAACTCTATCTTCAATAGCCAGGCATCCTTGTCTTCGTTGTTGTAGGAGGGAGAAGTCATGGCGCTCTAAATCTGCAACAGGAACAGCTCGAAACGAAAATAGAAGATATTTGCATGATACGGTGGTCAAAACCTTCGAGAGTATAATGAATTTTTACCGACCAAAATACGTAACATACAAGAAAACGGAGTCCGGGAGGCACACGAGGTGCCCACGAGACAGGGGGGCGCGCCCTATAGGGGGGGGGGCGCCCTCCTCTCTCATGGGAGCCTCGTGTCCCTTTCGGACTACTTCTTTCTTCCTAAAATTCTTAAATAATCCAAAACTGATAAAAATTGCCATTAGAGTTGTTTTGGAGTCGGTATACTTACCGTACCAAGTACCTATGCCTTTTCGGAGTCTGGAACATTCTGGAAAGTGTCTCTTATGTATTCCTCTGGGGTTATGGTTTCAATAATGTTAGTTTCAACATTGATAGGATTACCTGAAATATAATGCTTAATTCTTTGACCATTAACCACCCTCGGATTTGTGCCTTCGAAGTTGTTAATTTTTATAGCACCGGAACGATAGACTTCCTCGATAACGTAGGGACCTTCCGATTCCGAGAGAATTTTTCCTGCAAAAAATCTTAAACGAGAGTTGAATAATAACACATAATATCCTACATTAAACTCACGCTTGTGTATCCTCTTATCATGCCAGCGTTTGACTTTTTCTTTGAAGAGCTTGGCATTCTCATATGCTTGGGTTCTCCATTCATCAAGTGAGCTAATATCAAACAACCTCTTCTCACCGGCAAGTTTGAAGTCATAATTGAGCTCTTTAATAGCCCAATATGCTTTATGTTCAAGTTCAAGAGGTAAATGACATGCTTTTCCATAAACCATCTTATATGGAGACATACCCATAGGATTTTTGTATGCAGTTCTATAGGCCCATAATGCATCATCAAGTTTTTTGGACCAATTCTTTCTAGATCTATTCACAGTCTTTTGCAAAATTAATTTGAGCTCTCTATTGCTCAACTCTACTTGACCACTAGACTGCGGGTGATAAGGAGATGCGATTCTATGATTGACATCATACTTAGCAAGCATCTTACGGAAAGCACCATGAATAAAGTGTGAACCACCATCAGTCATAAGATATCTAGGGACTCCAAACCTCGGAAAAATAACTTCTTTAAGCATTTTAATAGAAGTGTTATGATCAGCACTACTAGTTGGAATAGCTTCTACCCACTTAGTAACGTAATCAACAACAACTAAAATATGTGTATAACCATTGGAGGCAGGAAAAGGTCCCATATAATCAAAGCCCCAAACATCAAACGGTTCAATAACAAGAGAATAATTCATAGGCATTTCTTGACGTCTACTAATGTTACCTATTCTTTGACATTCATCACAAGATAAGACAAACTTACGAGCATCTTTGAAGAGAGTAGGCCAATAAAAACCAGATTGTAGTACCTTGTGTGCAGTTCTATCTCCCGCGTGGTGTCCTCCATAAGATTCAGAGTGACACTTGCGTAGGATTTGTTCCTGTTCATGCTCAGGCACACAACGTCTAATAATACCATCTACTCCTTCTTTATAAAGGTGTGGATCATCCCAGAAGTAATGTCTTAAATCATAAAAGAACTTTTTCTTTTGCTGGTATGTGAAACTAGGCGGTATATATTTAGCAACAATGTAATTAGCATAATCAGCATACCAAGGAGCAGTACGAGAAGCATTGACAACCGCTAATTGTTCATCAGGAAAACTATCATTAATAGGCAGTGGGTCATCAAGAACATTCTCTAACCTAGACAAGTTGTCTGCAACGGGGTTCTCAGCTCCCTTTCTATCAATAATATGCAAGTCAAATTCTTGGAGCAAGAGAACCCATCTAATGAGTCTAGGCTTAGCATCTTTGTTTTCCATGAGATATTTAATAGCAGCATGATCAGTGTGAATAGTAACTTTGGAATCAACAATATAAGGTCTAAACTTATCACATGCAAACACAACTGCTAAGAACTCTTTTTCAGTAGTAGCATAATTTCTCTGGGCAGTATCAAGAGTCTTACTAGCATACTGGATAACATTCAATTTCTTATCGACTCTTTGCCCTAAAACAACACCTATAGCATAATCACTGGCATCGCACATAATTTCAAAAGGTAAGTTCCAATCAGGTGGCTGAACAATAGGTGCAGTGATCAAAGCTTTCTTAAGTGTTTCAAATGCTTCTACACAATCATCATCAAAGACAAAAGGAATATCTTTTTGCAATAAATTAGTCAGAGGCCTAGAGATTTTAGAAAAGTCCTTAATGAACCTCCTATAAAAACTGACATGACCAAGGAAACTTCTTCTACCTTTTATGTCCTTGGGACATGGCATCTTTTCAATAGCATCAACTTTGGCTTTATCAACTTCAATACCTCTCTCGGAGATCTTGTGCCCCAAGACAATGCCTTCATTAACCATAAAGTGACACTTTTCCCAATTCAGGACGAGACTAGTGTCTTCGCATCTCTGCAAAACTCGATCAAGGTTGCTCAAACAATCATCAAAAGAGGATCCATAGACGGAGAAGTCATCCATGAATACCTCACAAATCTTTTCACAAAAATCAGAAAATATAGCCATCATGCATCTTTGAAAGGTAGCAGGTGCATTACATAAACCAAAAGGCATACGTCTATAAGCAAAAGTACCAAAAGGGCAAGTAAAAGTAGTTTTAGATTGATCCTCGCGGACACAGGTATTTGAGAGAAGCCAGAATAACCATCTAGAAAGCAAAAATGTGTGTGTTTGGATAGCCTTTCTAGCATTTGATCAATAAAAGGTAAAGGGTAATGATCTTTCTTAGTAGCTTTATTTAACTTACGGAAATCAATTACCATCCTATAGCCTGTAATAATTCTTTGCGGGATCAATTCATCTTTATCATTAGGAACAACGGTAATACCTCCCTTTTTAGGGACACAATGGACAGGGCTTACCCATTCACTATCAGCAACGGGATAAATAATACCTGCCTCAAGGAGTTTTAGAATCTCCTTTCTTACCACTTCCTTCATTTTGGGGTTTAATCGTCTTTGAGGATCTCTAACTGGTTTGGCATCTTTCTCCACTGAAATTTTGTGTTGACATAATGTGGGACTAATGCCCTTAAGATCATCCAGAGTATATCCAATAGCAGCTCGGTGCTTCTTCAGAGTTTTCAATAATCTTTCTTCTTCTTTCTCTGAAAGGTTAGCACTAATAATAACAGGATATATTTCTTTTTCATCAAGATAAGCATACTTGAGATTATCAGGTAAGGGTTTGAGTTCGAACACGGGATCACCCTTGGGTGGAGGGGGATCCCCAAGAATTTCAACGGGAAGGTTATGTTTTAGCATAGGTTCTTGTTTAAGGAACACTTCGTCTATTTCTTCCCTTTCCTTCATAAACATATCATTTTCATGGTCTAACAAATATTGTTCTAACGGATCAGTTGGGGGAACAGCAATGGAAGCAAGACCAATAATTTCATCCTTACTAGGTGGTTCCCTTTCACGAGGTTGTCTACTAAACTTAGCGAAATTAAACTCATGAGACATACCATCTATGCCAACAGTGACAATATTCTTTTCACAATTAATCTTAGCACTAGCAGTATTCAAGAAAGGGTCTACCAAAAATAATGGGACAAAAATTATCTTGTGGGGAAGCAAGAACAAGGAAATCAGCAGGGTATTTAATCTTTCCACACAAGACTTCAACATCTCTAACAATCCCAATAGGTTTAATGGTGTCCCTATTAGCAAGCTTAATAGTAACATCAATGTCTTCTAATTCAACAGGTGCAATATCGTGCATAATTTCTTTATAAAGATCATAAGGTATCGCATTAGCACTAGCACCCATATCACATAAGCCATGATAACAATGATCTCCTATTTTAACAGAAATAACAGGCGTGCCTACAACAGGTCTACGTGTCTTAGTATCGGGTCTAGCAATATTAGCAGTTTCACCCACGAAAGAGATAACATGCCCATCTAAGTCTTCATCCAAGAGATCTTTAATCATAGCAATACTAGGTTCAACATTAATTTGCTCAGGAGGTGTATAAGTCCTAGTATTACTCTTACGAACAACAGTCGAAGCTTTAACATGATCTTTTATCCTAACAGGAAAAGGAGGTTTTTCGACATAAGCAGTAGGAATAATAGGATCACTATATGTAATAGTCTTTTCTTCGACTGTAATAGGTGCAACTACTTTCACTTCAACAGGAGGATTATATTTAAACCACTTCTCTTTAGGGAGATCAACGTGAGTAGCAAAAGTTTCACAAAAAGTAGCTACTATCTCAGAGTCAAGTCCATACTTAGAGCTAAATCCACGGAAAGCATCGGTATCCATAAAAGATTTAACACAATCGAACTTAGGTGTCATACCTGACTCCTTACCATCGTCGGAACCCCAATCTTCAGAGTTGCGTTTAATTCTTTCCAATAAGTCCCATTTGAAATCAATAGTCTTCAGCATATAGGAACCAGCACAGGAAGTATCGAGCAGGTTGCGATTATCAAGAGAAAGCCGAGCATAAAAATTCTGAATAATCATTTCCCGAGAGAGCTCATGATTGGGGCATGAATATAACATGGATTTAAGCCTCCCCCAAGCTTGAGCGATGCTTTCTCCTTCGCGAGGCCAGAAATTATATATGTAATTACGATCACGATGAACAAGATGCATAGGGTAGAACTTCTGGTGAAATTCCAACTTCAGTCGCTTATAATTCCAAAATCTCGTATCATCACATAGCCTATACCATGTCATTGCATCTCCCTTCAAAGATAAAGGGAAGACCTTCCTTTTAACAACATCATCGGGGATACCTGCAAGCTTAAATAATCCACAAACTTCATCCACAAAGATAAGGTGTAAGTCGGGATGCAAAGTTCCGTCTCCTGCAAAAGGATTAGCTAGCAGTTTTTCTATCATACCCGAAGGAATCTCAAAGTGAATATTTTCATAAGGTTCAGTAGGTTGAGGAGCATCTCTTTGCTCTTCTGGTTGGGGTGAAGATACCCCAAACAAGCCCCTCAAAGGATTAGTTTCCATAGTGACAAGTAACAGAAAATTTCAGCACACTAAATAAATGTTTCCTTACCAAGTTCCACTCACCAAAAGCGCTACACTCCCCGGCAACGGCGCCAGAAAAGAGTCTTGATGACCCACAAGTGTAGGGGATCTATCGTAGTCCTTTCGATAAGTAAGAGTGTCGAACCCAACGAGGAGCAGAAGGAAATGGTAAGCGGTTTTCAGTAAGGTTTTCTCTGCAAGCACTGAAATAGTAGGTGATAGATAGTTTTGTGATAAGATAAATAGTAACGAGTAACAAGTAAGCAAAGTAAATAAGGTGCAGCAAGGTGGGCCAATCCTTTATGTAGCAAAGGATAAGCCTGGACAAATTCTAATAATAATAAAGGAGCTCCCGAGGACACATTGGGAATTATCGTCAAGCTAGTTTTCATCACGCTCATATGATTCACGTTCGGTACTTTGATAATTTGATATGTGGGTGGACCGACACTTGGGTACTGCCCTAACTTGGACAAGCATCCCACTTATGATTAACCCCTATTGCAAGCGTCCGCAACTACAAAAAGGAGTATTAAGGTAAACCTAACCACAACATTAAACATATGGGTCCATATGAACCCCTAACGAACCAACGCATAAACTAGGGTTTAAGCTTCTGTCACTCTAGCAACCCATCATCTACTTATTACTTCCCTATGCCTTCCTCTAGGCCCAAATAATGGTGAAGTGTCATGTAGTCGACGTTCACATAACACCACTAGAGGAGAGACAACATACATCTCATCAAAATATCGAACGAATACCAAATTCACATGACTACTAATAGCAAGACTTCACCCATGTCCTCAGGAACTAAAGTAACTACTCACAAAGCATAATCATGTTCATAATCAGAGGTGTAATAATATGCATTAAGGATCTGAACATATGATCTTCCACCAAGTAAACCAATAAGTATCAACTACAAGGAGTAATCAACACTACTAGCAACCCACAGGTACCAATTTGTGGTTTTGGATACAAGATTGGATACAAGAGATGAACTAGGGTTTGAGAGGAGATGGTGCTGGTGAAGATGTTGATGGAGATTGACCCCCTCCCGATGAGAGGATCGTTGGTGATGACGTTGGTGATGATTTCCCCCTCCCGGAGGGAAGTGTCCCCGGCAGAACAGCTCCGCCAGAGCCCTAGATTGATTCCGCCAAGGTTCCGCCTCGTGGCGGCAGAGTTTCGTCCCGTAAGCTTGCCCACGATTTTTTCCAAGGTAAAAGTGATGATATAGCAGAAGATGGACGCCAGAGGCCCACCAGGGGGCCCAGGAGATAGGGGGCGCACCCTATAGGGGGGCGCCCCCTGTCTCCTGGACTGGGTGTGGGCCCCCTGGCCTATTTCTTTCGCTCATAAATTCTTAATAAATCCAAAAAGTGGTTTCGTGGAGTTTCAGGACTTTTGGAGTTGTGCAGAATAGGTTTCCAACGTTTGCTCCTTTTCCAGCCAGAATTCCAGCAGCCGGCATTCCCTCTCTTCATGGTAAACCTTGTAAAATAAGAGAGAATAGCCATAAATATTGAGATATAAAGTGTAATGACAGCCCATAGTGCAATAAATATTGATATAAAAGCATGATGCAAAATGGACGTATCAGTGTGTACAGCAAGGATGATTGTGGAAAACGAAAAAGCAAATACTAATATCATACAAGACGCTCTAAGCAAAACACATATCATATGGCGAATAAAAATATAGTTCCAAGTAAAGTTACCGATAAACGAAGATGAAAGAGGGGAGGGGATGCCTTCCGGGGGCATCCCCAAGCTTAGGCTCTTGGCTATTCTTGAATATCTTGGGGTGCCTTGGGCATCCCCAAGCTTAGGCTCTTGCCACTCCTTATTCCATAATCCATCAAATCTTTACCCAAAACTTGAAAACTTCACAACACAAAACTCAACAGGAAATCTCATAAGCCCCGTTAGTGAAAGAAAGAAAAACCACCACATAAGGTACTGTAATGAACCCATTATTTATTTATATTGGTGTTAAACCTACTATATTTCAAGTTCTCTATGGTTCATACCACTTAATACTAGCCATAGATGCATCAAAATAAGCAAACAACACACGAAAAACAGAATTTGTCAAAAACAGAACAGTCTGTAGAAATCTGTAACTCTCGAATACTTCTGGAACTCTAAAATCCTACCAAAATAGGAAGTCCTGGGAAATTTGTCTATTGATCTACATCAAAAAGAATTAACGCAAAAGCACGTTTCTGTGAATTACTAAAATTATTTTCGTGTGCGCAAAGTTTCTATTTTTCAGCAGAATCAAATTAACTAACACCATAGGTTATCCTATAGGTTCTACTTGGCACAAACACTAATTAAAACATAAAAACACATCTAAACAGAAGGTAGATGCAAAATTTATTACTAAACAAAAACAAAAACAAAAAACATAAATAAAGTTGGGTTGCCTCCCAACTAGCGGTATCGTTTAACGCCCCTAGCTAGGCATAAAAACGAGGATAGATCTAAGTAGTGCCATCTTTGGCACTCAATTCATAAGTAGCTCGCATGATAGATTCATAAGGTAATTTAACTTTCTTTCTTGGAAAGTGCTCCATGCCTTTCCTTAATGGAAATTGGAATCTAATATTCCCTTCCTTCATATCAATAATTGCACCAATCGTTCTAAGGAAAGGTCTACCAAGAATAATAGGGCAAGAAAGATTGCAATCTATATCAAGAACGATAAAATCTAAGGGTACCAAATTTCTATTTGCAACAATGAGAACATCATTGATCCTTCCCATTGGCTTTTTAATGGTGGAATCCGCAAGGTGCAAATTTAAAGAGCAATCGTCAAGATCATGGAAACCTAGAATATCACATAAAGTTTTCGGAATCGTGGAAACACTAGCACCCAAATCACATAAAGCATAACACTCATGATCTTTAATTTTAATCTTTATAGTAGGTTCCCACTCATCATAAAGTTTTCTAGGTATAGAAACTTCCAAATTAATTTTTTCATCAAAAGATTGCATCAAGGCATCAACAATATGTTTGGTAAAAGCTTTATTTTGACTATAAGCATGAGGAGAATTCACAACGGATTGCAACAAGGAAATACAATCTTCTAAAGAACAATTATCATAATTAAATTTCTTGAAATCCAAGATAGTGGGTTCAATGCTATTTAAAGTCTTGACCTCTCCAATCCCACTTTTACCAATTTTAGCATCAAGATCTAAAAACTCTGAATCATTGGGACGCCTTTTAACTAAAGTTGACTCATATCCAGTCCCATCATTATTAAGATTCATATTGAAAAACAAAGATCTAATAGGGGACACATCAATAACTTTAAGATCCTCGTCATTATTTTCATCTAATTTTTCTGGTTTGGCAGCCATCTTATTGACTAAGGTAGCTTGCTTATCAGAAATTTGGGCTATAGAATTTTCAAGCCGAGTAATTTGGGAGTTCAAACCATAAAATTATTTAGACATATCATCAAGCTCTTTGTTCATAAACCCCAAAAAACTTTTTTGTTCTTTAAGCTCTTTTCTGAAGAAATTATTATGCTCAAATTGTAAAGTCATAAAACTTCTAATGTTTGATTCAATCTCTTCCAACCTTCTAAGATTAAGGTCGGTGTTCTTAGGCAACGCCATAAGGGCAAGCAGGCACACAAAAAAAGACAAGCGAAAGAGAGAGGAGATTGGGAAAGAGAGGGCGAATAAAACGACAAGGGTGAAGTAGGGGAGAGGAAAACGAGAGGCAAATGGCAAATAATGTAAATGCGAGGGAGATGAGTTTGTGATGGGTACTTGGTATGTCTTGACTTGAGCGAAGACCTCCCCGACAACGGCGCCAAAAATCCTTCTTGCTACGTCTTGAGCTTGTGTTGGTTTTTCTTGAAGAGGAAAGGGTGATGCAGCAATAGTAGCGTAAGTATTTCCCTCAATTTTTGAGAACCGAGGTATCAATCCAGTAGGAGGCTCCTCAAAAGTCCAACACACCTACACAAACAAACAAGAACTCGCAACCAACACAATAAAGGGGTTGTCAATCCCTTCACGGCCACTTGCGAAAGTGAGATCTGATAGAGATAATATGATAAGATAAATATATTTTTGGTATTTTATAATATAGATTGGAAAAGTAAAGATGCAAATAAAAGTAGATTGAAAGCTTATATGATAAGAGATAGACCCGGGGGCCATAGGTTTCACTAGTGGCTTCTCTCAAGATAGCATAAGTATTACGGTGGGTGAACAAATTACTATCGAGCAATTGATAGAAAAGCGAATAATTATGAGATTATCTAGGCATGATCATGTATATAGGCATCACGTCCGTGACAAGTAGACCGACTCCTGCTTGCATCTACTACTATTACTCCACACATCGACCGCTATCCAGCATGCATCTAGAGTATTAAGTTCATGAAGAACAAAGTAACACATTAAGAAAGATGACATGATGTAGAGGGATAAACTCATGCAATATGATATAAATCCCATCTTTTTATCCTCGATGGCAACAATACAATACGTGCCTTGCTACCCCTGCTGTCACTGGGAAAGGACACCGCAATATTGAACCCAAAGCTAAGCACTTCTCCCACTACAAGAAAGATCAATCAAGTAGGCCAAACCAAACTAATAATTGTAAGAGACTTGCAAAGATAACTTAATCACACATAAAATAATTCAAAGGAGATTCAAATATTTCTCATAGATAAACTTGATCATAAACCCAGAATTCATTGGATCTCGACAAACACACCGCAAAAAAGAGTTACATTGAATAGATCTCCAAGAAGATCAAGGAGAACATGGTATTGAGATTCAAAGAGAGAGAAGAAGCCATCTAGCTAATAACTATGGACCCGAAGGTCTGTGGTAAACTACTCACAACTCATCGGAGAGGCTATGGTGTTGATGTAGAAGCCCTCCGTGGTTGATTCCCCCTCCGACAGAGTGCCGGCAAAGGATCCAAGATGGGATCTCGCAGATACAAAAGGTTACGGTGGTGGAAATAGTTTTTCATGGTCGCCTCTAATGTTCTCGGGGTACGTGGGTATATATATAGGAGGAAGAAGTAGGTCGGTGGACGCCCGAGGGGCCCACGAGATAGGGGGGCGCGCCCAGTAGGGGGGGGGGGCGCCCTCCACCCTCGTGGCTTCCTCGATTGCTTCTTGACTTGCACTCCAAGTCCTCTGGATCACGTTTGTTCCAAAAATCACCCTCCCGAAGGTTTCATTCCGTTTGGGCTCCGTTTGGTATTCCTTTTCTTCGAAACACTGAAATAGGCCCAAAAAACAGCAATACGGGCTGGGCCTCCGGTTAGTAGGTTAGTTCCAAAAATGATATAAAAGTGTAAAGTAAAGCCCATAAACATCCAAAACGGGTAATATAATAGCATGGAACAATAAAAAATTATAGATACGTTGGAGACGTATCACTAGGCGATGGCGAAGCCGGACGACGTGGGAAGACTGAGGCGGATCGGGAGACAGATGATGGGCTCGCATTGGTGTTGGAAAGGGGGGGAGGAGGTGGATATTGACGTTTACTATGCAACCTTCTTCTTGTAGACTCGTGTTGGGCCTCCAAGCGCAGAGTTTTGTAGGATATTAGCAAATCTCTCTCAAGTGGATGACCTAAGGTTTATCAATCCGTGGGAAACGTAGGATGAAGATGCTCTCTCTCAAACAACCCTGCAATCAAATAACAAAGAGTCTCTTGTGTCCCCAACACACCCTATACAATGGTAAACTGTATAAGTGCACTAGTTTGGCGAAGAGATGGTGATACAAGCGTAATATGGATGGTAGATATAGGATTTTGTAATCCGGAAATATAAAAACAGCAAGGTAACTAGTAACAAAAGTGAGCAAAAACGGTATTGCAATGCTTGGAAACAAGGCCTAGGGTTCATACTTTCACTAATGCAAGTTCTCTAAACAATGATAACATAATTAGATCATATGGCAATCCCTCAACGTGCGACAAAAGTCACTCCAAAGTTCCTATCACAGAGAACATAAGATGAATTGCTTGTAGGGTAAGAAACCACCTCAAAGTTATTCTTTATGATCAACCCATTGAGCTATTCCTACAAGTGTCACAAACATCCCTAGAGTTCGAAGTAAAATAACACCATATGACACACATCAATCAACCCTAATGTCACCTAGATACTCCAATGTCACCACAAGTATCTGTGGCTCAATTATACGATATGCATCAAACAACTTCAAATTCATAACATTCAATCCAACACAAAGAACCTCAAAGAGTTCCCCAAGATTTCTACCAGGGAAACAAGGACGAAAACATGCATCAACCCCTATGCATAGATTACCCCAATGTCACCACGGGAATCCACAAGTTGATAACCAAAACATACATCATGTAGATTAATAGAACATCCCATCGCAAGAGATACATCAAGTGCTCTCACATCCAAAGATACAATCTGACATAACAAAACCTCAAAGGAAAAGACTCAATTGATCACAAGGAGATAGAGGGGGGAGAAACACCATGTGATCCAACTATAGTAACAAAGCTCGCGGTACATGCAGATCGTGCCAAATCAAGAACACGAGAGAGAGAGATCAAACACATATGTACTGGTACATACCCTCAGCCCCGAGGGTGAACTACTCCCTCCTTGTCATGGAGAGCGTCGGGATGATGAAGATGACCACCGGTGATAGATTCCCCCTCCGGTAGGGTGCCAGAACGGGCTCCCAATTGGTTTTTCGTGGCTATAGAGGCTTGCAGTGGCGGAACTCCCGATCTAGGTTTATTTCTAGAAGTTTTGGGATTTATAGGAGGTGTTGGCGTCAGGGACAAGTCAAGGGGGCCCACGAGGCGATGAAAAGGCAGGGGGTGCGCCCTTGGGGGGCACCCTTATGGTTGCCTCGGGACTCCTCTCCGATATCTTTTCATTCCAGTATTTTTTATATTTTCCAAAAATATTCTCTGTAAATTTTCAGCTCGTTCTGAGAACTTTTATTTCTACAGAAAAAACGACACCACGGTAGTTCCGAGTCCGGGTTAGTTCTAATCAAATCATACCAAAATCATATAAAATTATTGTAAACATTGCATGAATACTTCATAAATTATAGATACGTTGGAGACGTATCAGATATGACTAGGGCTGGGGGACACCGTTTGACTTAATTAGCGAGAGTTTGGCCCTCGGGCAGCGAGCCAGAACGGCTGCACGCGGCATTCACTCACCACCTAAGGAAACACTCTTTGGACTGTCGGATTTCTGAGTGTTTTTGCGTGGGACCCATCGTTAATCCAACATGGCGGACGCACCTGGTCGCACATGGGAGGCCCCATATCTGCCCTACATTTGGGTTGATATGAATCGTTGCCGGTTAGCTTGGGTGTTTGAGGCCTGTTTGAGGCGCCCGTCTGGGTCGAGTGTTTGAACGATCACTGACCGGGCCGTCTGCTCGGGCATTTGTGACGGGTTTTGAGATGCCCGACTGTAGATGCTCTTAGGGCATCTCCACGCCATGTGAGGGAGTCCTGGACTAGGGGGTCCTCGGGCATCCGGGCTATGTGATATGGGCCGGAGTAATGGGCCGTGAAGATATGAGATCAAAGACCTTCCCCATGTCCGGATGCGACTCTCCTTTGCGTGGATGGCAAGCTTGGCATTCGGATCATGCATCTTCCTTTCTCTGCAAACCGACTCTGTACAACCCTAGGTCCCTACGGTGTTTATATAAACTGGAGGGTTTAGTCCATAGAGATACTCATAATCATACAAGCTAGACATCTAGGGTTTAGCCATTACGATCTCGAGGTAGATTAACTCTTGTAACCCCTATACTCATCAAAGTCAATCAAGCAGGAAGTAGGGTATTACCTCCATCAAGAGGGCCCGAACCTGGGTAAACATCGTGTCCCCTGCCTCTTGTTACCTTCGATCCTCAGACACACAGTTCGGGACCCCCTACTCTAGATCTGCCGGTTTTGACACCGACATTGGTGCTTTCATTGAGAGTTCCACTGTGTCGTCGCTAGAAGGCTCGATGGATCCATCGATCATCTACAACAATACCGCCTTGAGGGAGACTTTTCTCCCCGACCAATTTTTTGTATTCAACTGCGTGCCAACTCGATTGGCCATCTGGAGCAGATCGGCAGCTACGCCCCTGGTCATCAGATCAGCTTTGGAAATCTGAACTATGTCGCTGATATCCAAGGAGACTTGATCTTCCAAGGGTTGGCGGCCCCGGCCACAGCTCTGGCCATAGATCTGAAACGCATCACCAGGTCCGAAGACGGGAGTTTAGAGCCTGCTGGACTCTCCGCAGCCATAGAGCATAACATCGGAGAACGAGAGGGGATTGTTTCACCGGCAGGCCAGGAGTCACGCCAGGCTCCCTTTATCAACATGAAGCCGGACTCACCCCCGAACACCAGCTCCAAACTCTCGAGGTCTGCGTTATGCGAGCTCGACCAAGGAACTTCTGTCCCGTCCAACTCCACGGACTTTCGGTTCCGTGTCCAAACCTCGCTCTTAAACGAGGCCCTGGACTTAATGCGATATCTCGCCATTGCAGAAGAATCACTGCCGAACTATGCCCAACCCACACTAGGGGCTGAGAACAGGGAATTTTACGTCCCACCCACCACCCACTTCATAGCCACTGTCGAAGGTTTAACCGACATGCTCGACTATGATTCTGAAGACATCGACGGTATGGGCAACGATATCGGAGATGAGAGGAGCGAGAACCCGCCATTCACCGGATGCTGGACGGCCACTTCCTCATAAACACTCCATACACCAGTTTCTGGCTCGCCATAAACACTCCATACACCAGTTTCTACCAATGCGGATATCTCTGTTTGGACTCGATAAGCACCTCGCTGATATAATAAACCGGCCGTTGAACCGGATACTCCTTACCAATCTCTTTGCGCTCCACCATAATAGCCACGCTGACAGCTCGGGCGTTAGCAGCCACGTACAACAGCAATGGTTCCTTATCAATGGGGGCAACAAGGACGGGCGGTTCGGCCAACTGCTTCTTCAAATCCTCAAACACCGTATTAGCAGCATCACTCCAGACAAAATTGTGTGTTTTCTTCAGCATCTGATATAGAGGGATCACCTTCTCCCCCAACCGGCTGATAAACCGGCTCAGCGCTGCAATCCAACCCGCTAGTCTTTGAACATCATTGATACACGCCGGTTTAGCTAGGGATGTAATAGCCTTGATCTTTTCTGGATTAGCTTCAATGCCACTATTAGACACCAGAAAACCCAAGAGCTTGCCAACTGGTACACCAAAAACACACTTGGCCGGATTAAGCATCATCTTATAAACCCTCAGATTATCAAAAGTTTCCTATAAGTCAGCTATGAGTGTTTCTGATTTCCTGGATTTCACCACGATATCGTCCACATAAGCATGAACATTGTGCCCAATTTGATTATGAAGGCAATTCTACACACACCGCTGATAAGTCGCCTGGGCACTCTTGAGTCCAAAAGGCATAGATATATAACAGAAGGCTCCAAAGGGAGTTATAAAATCCGTCTTCTCGTGGTCCTTAACCGCCATTTTGATCTGATGATAACCCGAATAAGCATCCAAAAAGCTCAACTGCTCACAACCCGTCGTAGCATCAATAATCTGATCAATATGGGGAAGGGCGAAGGGATTGGCCGGGCAAGCCTTGTTCAAATCTGTGTAATCCACACACATACGCCAAGTGCCATTCTTCTTGAGTACCAGCACCGGGTTAGCCAACCACTTAGGGTGAAAAACTTCCACAATAAACCCTGCTGCCAAGAGCGGAGCTACCTCCTCACCAATGGCCTTGCGTCTCTCTTCATTAAAGCGGCGAAGAAACTACTTGACCGGTTTAAACTTGGGATCAATATTAAGAGTGTGCTCAGTGAGTTCCCTCGGTACACCTGGCATGTCAGAAGGTTTCCATGCAAAGATGTCCCGGTTCTCACGGATGAACTCGATGAGCGTGCTTTCCTATTTTGGATCCAAGTTAACGCTGATGCTGAACTGCTTGGATGAATTGCCAGGGACAAAATCAACCAACTTAGTCTCATCAGCTGATTTAAACTTCAAAGCCGGATCCTGCTCTGTAGTGCGCTTCTTCAGAGAAGTCATATCTGCCGGATCAACATTGTCCTTATAGAATTTTAACTCCTCTATTGCACAAACCGACTCAGCATAAGCCGCATCACCTTCCTCGCACTCCAGAGCGATCTTGTGACTACCATGAATCGTGATGGTCTCCTTATGACCCGACATTTTGAGCTGTAGATAAACATAACACGGCCTTGCCATGAACTTGGCATAAACCAGCCGTCCAAATAGGGCATGGTACGGACTTCTGATTTTTACCACTTCAAAGGTCAATGTTTCTGATCTTGAATCATGATCATCTCCAAAAACCACTTCCAGAGCTATCTTACCGACCGGGGTAAGCCGATTTACCAGGCGCTACACCATGGAAAATGGTGTTCGGCGGTTTAAGATTCTTATCTGTTAACCCCATACGTCGGAAGGTTTCAGAATACAAGATGTTGATACTGCTCCCTCCATCCATCAGCACCTTGGTGAACTTATAACCTCCAACCTGCGGTGCGACCACCAACGCCAGATGACCCAGATTATCAACCCGGGGCGGATGATCTTCTCGACTCCACACAATAGGTTGTTCAGACCAGTGCAGATAACGGGGCACTGCCGGTTCAACGGAGTTTACTGCCCTCTTATGAAGCTTCTTATCGCGCTTGCACAGACTAGTAGTGAAGACATGGTATTGTCCACCATTTAACTGCTTTGGGTTACTCTGATAACCCGACTGCTGCTGTTGTTGATTCTCCTATTGATTATAACCACCTTGGTTGCACTGATTGCCTTGATTGCTCTGTCCACCTTGGTTACCTTGAAGACCCGAACCAGAGTTACCACCACCATAACCCGGCCCGTGAAACCCGGGCCCTGAACCACCAGATGGTCCATGACCATACCGGAAGAGATCGGAGTTTTTGAACTCTCGCATAATAAAGCAATCATTCCACAAGTGTGTAGCTGCCTTATCTTGCGTCCCGTGCTTCGGACAGGGCTGGTTCAACAAGCACTCCAGATTCATGCCTGATCCTCCGCCCCGCGGGGGCGGTTTACCCTTACGGCGCTGGTTGTTACCCTGTATGTTGGTGTTAGCCACAAAATCGGAATTATTGTCCGCTTTACGCTTACCGTTATTCCCATGGCCACCTTGGTTATGCTGCTGTCCCTTTGCGCCGACATTCTTCTTTCCCTTCTCCGGCTTCTCTTGGTTAGACTCGGGATCCTTGGAACTATCAGAATCGGCATACTTAACCAAAGCTGCCATAAGTGTTCCCATGTCATTGTAGTGACGCTTGAGCCGTCCCAATTTCTGCTTCAACGGCTTAAACCGGCAATTGCTCTCCAATGTTATGATTGCCGAATCAGCATTGATGCGGTCCGACGAATGCAGGATTTCCAAAACCCGGCGCCCCCAATGAGTTGTTGATTCGCCTTCTCCTTGGACACAAGCAGCCAGATCCACGATCGACATGGGTTGCTTGCACGTATCTTTGAAGTTTGCTATAAACCGGGCCTTCAACTCGTCCCGTGAACCGACGGAGTTAACGGGCAGACTTTTTAACCAAGTGCGAGCCATTCCGTCCAACATCATGGTGAAGTACTTCGCACACGCCGCTTCGTCCACATCCAGCATCTCCATTGCCATCTCATAACTCTCGACCCATGACTCGGGGGGTAAATCGGCGGTGTAATTAGGCACTTTGCGCGGGCCCTTGAAATCCTTGGGTAACCGCACATTACGTAGAGCCGGGGTGAGACACGGCACTCCCCAAGAGCTGAAAGCTAGTCCTTGTTGTACTGACGTCATCGGTCAAACCGGCGCGGGTTGATGTTTCGCATACTGTGCTGCTAACTCGGCCTCCCGACGCGCCCTACCATTATCCACCACATCCTGAGCATTTGCACCACCACGCGCCGGATTAGGCCCCCGAGGGGCGTCACAGCTCCGCGCACTACTCGACGCAGCCGGTTCATCGATGTGCCTGTTGTAACTCTTGCTCGGGCGGGGGGTCGAATGAATTCTATCCCGGCTATACGAATAGGCTTGTTGCTGCACCATAGTGGTTTGAAGAAGATCCCTAGCCCACCGCATCTCAACCGCCGCCGGAGACTCACCCTCCATTGGAATAGCCGCCAACCGAGACGCCGCAACAATCATGTTATCCAAAGGGGTGGAGAAGTGACCCGGTGGTGGCGACATGTACTGCGACGGATTATCTGTGCGTCGAGGCGGGTCCATCACCCGTGGCTGATCCGGCACTCCAGTTCCAGGTGCTTTAGTCCGGTTTACTGCTGCCAGAGTACTGGGTCCTGCTCCTGGTGTGTTGAAGAGATTCGTTGCTTCATAAACTGGCGGTAGACGAGACCGATGCCTCCTCCTCAACACCTCGTTCGAAGTGTTCTGATCCAGCATAAGCCGGTAATTCTCTGCCTGAATCTGCTGTGACTGGGCCTGTAAAGCGGCCCATTCATAAGCCATCCTGGTTTCCTCAGCCGCCAAGTCCTCCTTGGCCTGAGTTATCTGATCCCGCAGCTTTGTGACCTCCGCGTTATGCCAATCTTGAGTCTCCGGGGTAACTGCCGTGGTCAATAATGTTGTCCAGGCGTCCAAAAAACCGGAAGGAACTTGAGCTGGCCGGCGCGCGAGGCCTCCTGCCCCGGCTGCCCACCCAAAAGTCATTGCTGCTACAGTTGAAGATTGCAATGTGGGCTGTGTACTATCCATGAAGATTGCAACCCGGTTTGGCAGTTTAAGGGGGTCCGGAATACTGTCGCCATCGGAACATCCCCCGAACCGACCATCTTGCAGCTGGTACAGTGACTCGGTCTCGCCGGTGGATGATTCACCATCAGAGTAGACGACCGTCTCACCATCGGACACCGGTTCAGATTCTGCACCATGGATGAATCCCACGAACGCATGCTTCATGGCAGGCTTAACCCGGGCAGGACTCGCATGCTGAGCCGTCTCGACGAGGTTGGTGCAGATGTCCGGCTCAGGGCCCGGTTCGCTGATCTTACCGATGAAAACGTGAATTCCGCCAAAGGGGACCCGGTACCCATACTCGATTGAGCTGGCCTCGGGGCCCCAGCCTGCGTCGTCAATGTAGAGCTTGCTGCGAGGACTCTTGGTCATCCGGCCAACTGCGTATCCCTTGAGTCCTTCAAAGTTGCCCTTTAAGAACTCGAAACCATCGTGCGATAGCCCCACGGTGGGCGCCAACTGTCGTGGAATTAACACGTCAGATGTCCTAATGAGAGGACTTAGTCGTGGAGCCATCGCAACGAGATTAGTAAAAAGGGGTTAAACCGGACAAAGTACATGGGGAGTTTATACTGGTTCGGCCCCTTGCGGTGAAGGTAAAAGCCTACGATCCGGTTGTGGTGGAATTGATGGGGCCTCGATGATCAGGGAGCGAATCCGCTTTACCTATCTCTCGAGTTGTTGTTTCTTGTCCCTTAACCGCCGGTTCATCCCTTTATATACACAGGTTGACGCCCGACGGTTTATAGAATACCGAGGCCGGCTCATACACGTGTCTGGCTCGGTTTCTACCTTTCCCTAACTTACAACACAAGTTACACATTTCATGGCGGTTTATGTCTATGGGCCCTAATCCGCCCTTGGGCTCTGGGCCTCTAAGCTTCAATAGTAAAGCGCCATACTCCTTGTCTTCATGGGCTTCAATATGGATGAGCTTGACCCGGCCCCTCTTGGGCGGTTTATGCTCAGTAGTTATATCCCCAACAGCTAGGGTAAGGGTGTTAGTGGGTGCGGATACAGAGGGGGTGGGGTGGGGAGAAGGCTCCCGGAGGTCTTTTGAGTGGGTCGGATGTGTCGGAATCCAACGTGGCGGGCGTGCAAATCCTCCAAATCTCTCACAAGTTTGTTTTCGGTTTGACGTAATTCATACGTGAGGGTTCACGTAAGTTTGATGCACGACGTTGGAAGCATAAAGTGTCCAGGTCACGCTGCGGCGTTTTGTTGCAGGTTGGAACCGCCCTTACTATAGTAGGTCCCTAAAAAGTGAAGAGAAGCATTGCATGTTAGGTTAAACAAGCCTCCAAATCTGCAGGAAACAATTATTGTGGCATGGCAGATGCCCCCTCGCAGTTGCCCTGCATTGGATCCCTCCCCTGTGTTGACCGTTTTGTTAGTTGCTTCGCTAACGCCAGGTGGACCAGGTAATCCATCCACGAGGCCGACACGTTCACGTCCACCCCTGGTGTGTTGAGCCCCGTCGTTTTGGCATCTCCTCTCGTCCAGATCGGCACGCACTCCTGCCCTATCACTGTCACCGGCGGCGCCAGGTAGAGTCCCCGTGATGCATATGGGTAGTTGGGCACCAGACCGCCAGAAAGAATACGGGAATTCTATACTGCTGCTAGTTCGAGATCGGGCAGGATGTGCGATTGTTCGGCGAAATATGAATAGGGATTTCAATCATCTACTCCCCGTACTTAGATAAATCTAAAACAAGAATTTTGGGACGGAGCGAGTAGATGTTTTGCTTCTTTTATCGCAGTATACTGCTCCCCCGTCTCATAATTGAGTAGTATCAAAAAAAAAAAATCTTACATACCTCTAAAAAACATCTTACATTATGGGATGAGGGGAGTAGTTAATCTTAAAGCAAAGTTAACTGTAAAGACAATGCCAGACATACCTGTACTGTGCGAACATATGGCAAGCCTGTGCTTGCAAGTTTTTGAACACGTGAACATATTTAGGATGGCGTCTTTGAGTGGCGAGGTTGATGAGTTAGGTGTGTTGGCGCCTAACTCCGAGGCTCTATCATGTGAGCAACTGGAGACGCTCGAGTCCATCGTGTCAGTGGTACCTGTGACTGATGATGTTGAGGTGGTTGGTATGTTGGCGCCTGATCCTTCGGTGCGCAACCAGCCGCTCATCTCTGTGGAGCATGGAGGTTCCGATGTTGTAGTCACCCACTCGCACGTGACCGTTGGGCAGGTTTCTGTGCGTGACAAAGTCAATGACATTCTCTTCGATTTAGAGATTCACAGCTTGCTCAAACGTTTGGAGAGGTTGAGCCCTGAATCTGGCAAGGCGATTGTGGAGGAGGCTCTCAGGAGCAAAGGAAAGAAGAGTGAGGCCACAGGAAAGGCGTCCGCAGCAACTTGATGGATGGTTATCAGTCTCTTAGGTTGTCCTTATGGTCTGGCTTGTCTTCGTGGATTTGGTGGCGCCTGTGGTCTTCGGCCGAGTTACCCTCATTGGGGTGTCTTTGCGATGTAGCAGTGTGGGGTTGGTGGACGTTAGGTGCTGGGTTTGGTTGTGAGGCGATCTTGTGCTTAGGGGTTGCATACTTTGTGAGTAGTTCACGTGTTGTTGGTCTGTATTGGTTTTCGACCGGTTTTCCATTAATTAACTGGGCAATTTTCTTCTGCTTAATTAATCGATGAGGCAAATCTTTTGCGTCCGTTTCAAAAAAAACATATTTAGGATTCACAAACACTTTCTAAAATACGCAAAAAAAATTTGAATCCGCAAAAAAGTTATGATTTCTTCAACCTTTTTTTCAGAATGAGGAACATTTTTCAACTTCACGATACATTTTTCAATACACTATTTTTTAATAACGAAATAAAAAGACAGGGGCGTCGCGCGCAGCACATGGGCTGGCCCATAAAGGCCTGCTGTGGGAGCGGGGACTATGTATTTGCACGTCACTCAGCTCGAGTGCTCCTTTTTTTTTGCGGGGGAAAGCATATCATTTAATCAACCAGGGCCTTACAATCGTTTGAAATAATAATACTAACCTCCTTTGGGGAGTTTGCTAACCAACAAGCAGTGCGTTGGTGACTACGACCTAGAGCTGCCATAGCATGAGCATCATTATTTTGTGATCTACAATTTTTCCGAAAATGTATAGGTCGTTCCTTCGCCATCTCAGTGATCTCAGTCACCTGATACATGTTACTAGAGCGATATGTAGGACTAGAGTTAAGCAGCTTGATGATTTCGGAGCAATCCGTTTCCACCTGAAGCGGTAGTTGAGTCCAGTGTAGTGCCAGTCGTAAGCCCTCGTCACACGCTGCAAGCTCAGCCTCAAGAGCACCCGAGCAGTTCAAGAGCGACCTGCAAGCTGCATAAATTACCGTACCTTTGTGGTCTCTGAGTATCATACCAGCGCCCGCCGTTCCGCCCGCTTGGACGAAGGATCCATCGATGTTTAGCTTGGCAACACCAAATGATGGGGGAATCCAGTTTACAATCTCCACTCGCGTCGTCCTAGCTCTCTTATGACTTGCCTGGCCTGAGAAAATAACAGCATGTTTACCCTTCAACACATCCACCTTCTGGTGTTGTTTAATCAGTAGCAACGATTCCATATTAGCTGCATAGGAATTTCTTCGAGGCCTCAACCAGAATGATTGGCTTGTTATGGGTAAGTTCATTACGGACATGCCATATACGCCATAATAACATGAGGAACAACATCCTTTATGTCTCATTGAGCTGTTGAATACACAACAGCAACCATTCGAGTGCTCCTTGAGAGCAACTAATTGAGGAGCGCTCCTTCGGCAGCCCCCCCTAAAGGCTCACTCGGAGTGGGTTGAGAGCGCGTCACTTGGCGCACTCTGGACGCTCCCTCCGGATTTTATTATTTTATTTTATTTTTTCGCACGTGTTTTCAGCCTTTTAGATTTATTTTCTGGTATTTCAATTTTCCACCGGTCTTTCGCAGATTTTCGATAAAAAATTGAACATTTTGTTGCATGAAAAAACATTTTTCTTTTATTTTTTTCTTTCGCATGAGGCACGGATTTGCTTCTGCGAGTGCCTCTCGAAAATGAAAAAATGCGTTTTTTTCCTTCCATGAGATGCACGGTTTGTTTCTACAAGAGGCATGGTTTTACTTTCGCGTCGTGCCTCTCGGGAGCGGAAAAATAAAATATGTTTTCTATTTTTTTCCTTCAGCGAGAGGCACGGTTGTGCTTCTCGGAAACGAAAAAAACGTGTTTTCTCTCTTTTTTTTCTACCGTGAGAGGCACGGTTTTGCTACCGTGAGAGGTATGGCCATGCCTCACGAAAACAAGAAAACATGTTTTTTTTGGGAAAATTTTGTTTTTGCCACTCTAGATTTTGCCAATTTTTCTTATGCCACTCTAGATTTTGACATATCACTTCTGCCACTCTTAGCTTTTAATTGCCATTTTGTGTCAAAAGCAAAATAATTTTGCTTCATTTTTGCTACTCTAAGATTTTGACAATTACCACAATTGCCACTCTGAAAATTTTGCTTTTGCCACAGGAATGGCAATTGTGATAATTGTCAAAATCTAAGAGTGGCAAAAGTGAAATGTCAAAATCTAGAGTGGCATAGGAAAAATTGGCGAAATCTAGAGTGGCAAAAACAAAATTTTCCCATGTGTTTTTCCTTCTGCGAGAGGCATGTCCGTGCGTCTTGAAAACGGCTTTCGAAAAAAAAACATGCTCCTGGTTTGGTTTTTTGTTTGGTTTTTTCGTGAGAAAAGTTCATCAAACTCTATCAACATGTGATCTAGTTTTGAAGGTCTCGACGCGAGGAATCCAAAGTGAAAATGGTTCAAAATTTGAACGCGCGGTTTAAAAGATAAAACATTTTGAATAAAAGTGTCTACGAAAAATGGGAAACTCACGGGTTGCGACAAGTGGCGCACATGCAAGCATGCCACTTATCGTAACCTGGTAGGGTGGAAGTGATCTTTGGAAGAAGTGCTCCTCAAATACTAGCTCCGTCCTAGTTTATTAGTCTTTCTGGTAGTTTGGGTCAAATTTTGACCTTTGATTCACCATTAAAAATAAATTATATAACCTAAAAATGGTATCATTGAAAACCTCTTTCTAATATGAATCCAGCAATATAAATTTTATGACATACAACATATATTTTGGTAGTAAAATCTACGGCCAGAGTTAGGCGCAAAATACGAAGGGACCAATAAATCCAGACGGAGGTGGTAGTGATTTCAGGGCTCCTTTTGTGTCGCTGAAGCTTTTTGACCCGCGCTGTAGTGACTGGCCAGCCCAATGTTATCTTTTTCTTTTTTTTCCTTCGCTGGTTTGTTCGCCTCGCTTGGCAAGTTGGTTCCTTCTGGATTTTTATTGTTTTTGGTTTTCTTTCCTTTTTTTACTATTTTTTTGTTTTGTTTTCTTTTTCATTGGTTTTTCTTTCTTTCTTTCCTGGTTTTTCTATGTTTTTATTGTTTTCTTTACTCGGTTTTCATTATTTTTTGCTTTTCTTTCTTTCTTTCTATTGTTTTTACTTATTTTTGGTTTTCATCGGTTTTCTTTCATTTTGCATTTTTTGTCAATTTTGTTTTCTATTTATTTTGTTTATTTGATATATTTTCGGTTTTCATTTTTTTGGTTTTATTGGTTTCTTTTGGTTTTCATTCTGCATTTTTTGTATATGTGAACAACATATTTTTAAAACACGCCAAACATTTTTTAACACATGGTCAATCTTCTTTCCAATACACATATTTTAACATTTTTCAAATACAAGATTAACATTTTCTGAATACTTGGTCAACATTCTTTCTATACACTTTTAAATTTTTTCAACTGCTTGATTAACATTTTTCAAACACAATCTAATACATGGTCAATAGTTTTTCGATGCACTTTTATTTTCAAATGCTTAATCAACATTTTTTTAATGCAGTATTAACATATTTATAACATATGGTCAACATTTTTTGTAAACACATTTATCATTTTTGAAATATTTGTTCAATATTTATTCAAATGCTTGATATAGTTTTTATATACACGTTCAATTTTTTCATCATTCTTTAATACGTGGTCAATTTTTTCTATACACGTCTAATATATTTTCAAATACTTGTTCAATATTTTTTTTAAATGCTTGACTAAAGTTTTTATATACATGATCTATTTTTTTCATCATTTTTTAATACATAGTCAACATTTTTTATACAGATTTAACATTTTCGAAATGCTTGCTTAACATTTATCAAACACTATTCAACTTTGGATTTCAAATGGTTGATTTTTTTAAATGCATGATCAAATTGTTTTCATACATATTTAATTTTGTTTATACATTTTTCGGATACATGATAAACATTTTCTCTACACTCATCCCACAGTTTATTAAATGCTTGGTCAACATTTTCAAAAAAAAATATGTAGAGTTATTTTTGTAATGTATTTTTTTATAATGCTTGGAAGTATAAAAAAAGTAAAAAAAAAGGAACCAAATAAAAACGAAAAAACATGAAAAAAGCAAAAAAGAAAACGAGGCTATTGTCATCCGTGCGCCTGGGACGGCCCAACTCGTGGCACGCAATCTTTAGCGAGGGTTCCCTCGGAATTTCCTATTTGCCGCTCGTTGCGTCAAACTGCTGGCGCTTCGCACACGCGAGCGACCGAGCAGCGACGCAACGGGCCGGCCCGTTCCAGCGCTCCCAGTTTCCGGTTTTGGGAACCTTCTAGAAGTTTCCAGTTGGTTTTTTCCGGTTTTGGGAACCTTCTAGAAGGTTCCTGAATCAGTTTTTTATTCTCCTTTCTTTCTCTATTTCTGTTTCGTTTTTATTTTCTTATTCTCTTTTTGTTTTTCAAGTTTATGTTTTCTTTTTCAAAAAAATGTTCGCCTTTCTTGGAAAATGTTTGCACTTTTACAAAAATGTTCAGAACTTGAAAACAATTCGCGTTTTCAAATTTTGTTCACAAATTCAAAAAATGTTCGGAATTTTCAAAAAAAATATGTGTTAACAAAATTGTTAAGAATATTTTTGTTCAACCTTTTGACAACTTTTAAAAAAATGTTCGGGATTTCAAAAAATGTTTCGGTTTCAAAAATTGTTCACAATTTTAAAAAAAGTTCGGTATATTCAATACTTTGTTCGGTCCCAAAAAAGATGTTCGAATTTTTTTGTTCAGGCTTCAAAAAACATTTCATTCTTTTCAAAAAATGTACATAATTTTTTTGTGTTTCCAAAATTTGTTCGGAGTTTCAAATTTTGTTTGTGATTTTCAAAAAATGTTCACATTTCCAAGTTTGTTCATTTTTTCAAAAAATTGTGGGATTTCACACTTGTTCCCATTTTTCAAAAGTTGTTCGTGTTTTTTTTATAATTTGTTTGTGTGTTTCAAAAAATTGTTCGCAGATTCAATAAATGGTCATCTTTTCAGCTTTTTGTTCAGAAATTTCAAAAAATGTTCCTGTTCTTAAAATTGTTCATGTATTCAAAAAATTTGTTTGGAGTTTCAAAATATGTTCGCATTGTTTAACAAATGTTCAAACTTTGAAACATTACTTACCTTAAAATTTGTTCTCAAGATGCAAAAAATGTCCGTGGTTGAAAAAATAGTTGGCGCTTCCAAATTTGTTTTCAAGATTCAAAATTGTTCGTGCTTTAAAAAATTTGTTCAAAAATTCAAAAAATGTTCATCTCTTCGAAAAATGTTTTGGAAAATTCGAAATGTTTGGGTTTTCAATTCTATTCTTTTTTTCAAAAAAGTGTTCGCAAATTTGAAAAATGTTCTCGTATTCAATTAATTTGTCCATTAAAAAATGAAATTACGAAAATGTTCTAATTTTAAAATGATTGTTCACAAATTTTGAAGTGGTCGCATTTAAACAAAATGTTCACAATTTCAGTTTTCTTCCTTTTTTATTCCAAAAAAATGTTTACGCTTTCACACAATGTTCTAATTTTTAAACTTTTGTTCACAAATTATAAAATGGTTGCGTTTCAGAAAATATTTACTTTTTGCCAAAAGAATTCACGTTTGAATTGTTTTTAAGTATAGCCTTTGTCGTGGTTTATAATTCATATTTGTTGGGCTACCTTTTTTGACACGAAATCTTAGAAACTATAGTGGCTACCTACTTGTGTTGACAGGTGCCTCGCTCACACGTTGGTTCATCGTAATTTTGCGTATTCAGATTTTATGTTTTCTCGCTACAGTTAATTTCTTTAGGTTCGCGCTGCCAATTTACCATAAGAAGTAGCTAGTTGGGGCGGCTAGCTCATCGCGCTTAGCAATAGGAAGTCTCGGGTTCGATTCCAGTACCCCTTTTCCTTTTTTGCGATTTTTAACCTACGAATGTGGCGCACCCGCAATATGGGCCGGGCCAGCCAAGCTGCTTGTGTGCGAAATGCCGACTGCTTGCCACAGCGAGCGTCCGATTTTTAAATTCAGAACAAATTTCTTTTAACTGAGAACAATTTTGAAAAGGAGAACATTTTTTATATACATGACCAAACAGTTGAAACGGAAACTTTTATCTAGTGCTTCGAACATTTTTTGAAAGTGCGAACATTTTTTATATAGTGAACGTTTTTCAGCTGCGTAAACTGAACATGATTTAAAAACCTAAGAACATTTTTTGAAAAACAAGAACATTTTTTCATACATGAACAAAAATTTGAAAATAAGAACAATTTTTGAAATTTGTGAACAATTTTTTTGGAATTGGTGAACAAAATTTTAAAATGGGGACAACTTTTTAAATTCAGAACAAATTTCTTTTAACTGAGAACAATTGTGAAAAGGAGAACATTTTTTATATACATGACCAAACAGTTGAAACGGAAACTTTTTCCTAGTGCTTCGAACATTTTTTGAAGGTGCGAACATTTTTTATATAGGTGAACATTTTTCAGCTGCATAAACTGAACATGATTTAAAAAATAAGAACATTTTTTGAAAATTTTGGAAAAGAAGAACATTTTTTAATACATGAACAAAATTTTGAAAAATAAGGACATTTGTGAACAATTTTTTTGAAATTTGTGAACAATTTTTTTGAAATTTGTGAACAATTTTTGAAAACAGGCATTTTTTTAAATCCATGCCATTAATTTTCAAATTTGTCAAAAAATGAATAAAAATAGTTTGAACAATTTTTGAAAAAATAGGAACATTGTCTGAAAATTCAGAACAAAAATTTGAAAGCAGGAACATTTTTTAAATTTATGAACAAATTTTGTGAAATGGGAACATTTTTTGGATTTTTGAACAAAATCTGGAAAACAGAAAAAAATTGAAATTAGGATTTTTTTGAAAATAAACTTGAAAAGAAAAAAAGGAAAAGAAAAAAGAAACAGAAAAAAGGAAACTGAAAAAAAGAAAAAAGTAAAAGAAGAGAAATAGAAAAACGAAAAACGAAAAAGAAACTGAAAAAGAAAAAGCCGGTTCAGGAACCTTGTAAAAGGTTCCCAAAACCGGAAAAAACCGGCTGGAAACATCATAGAAGGTTCCAAAACCGGGGTCTGCTGTAACGCTAAACGGGCCGGCCCACTCGATCGCTCCCTCGCACCTGCCCTGTGCGAAGCGCCGACTGCTTGCCGCAACGAGCGTCCAATAGGAGTTCCCGGTTCCCTCTATGGGAGCTCCGATGCAGCGCTGCAGGTGCCGGTTAACAATCCGGCGCCTGCAGCGCTGCTAGCATGGGCCGGCCAGTAGCGTGCTGCCTCAGTTTTTTATTTTTTGTTACGAAAATAAAAATATGAAATCTAAAAAGGTTTACAGATTAAAAAAATGTTAACCCATTTATGAATTTTTTTTCATATTTTTAAAAAAGGTTCATCAATTTTGAAAAAACTTCATCAATTTGAAAATAATTTCATTCAAATTGAAAAAATGTTTATCCAACTTAGAAAAAGTTCATTAACTTTTTAAAAAGTTGATGAAATATGAAAAAAGTTCATAGAAATTAAAAAAAAATTCATGTATTTTTAGAAAAAATTCATTGAACTTAAAAAAGTTCATAAATAAAAAAAGCTCATACATTTTCACAAAGTTGTTCATCAAATTTCAAAACAGTTCATAAATATTAAAAAAAGTTCATCAATCTGAAAAAAACTTTGAAATTTTTAAAAAGTTCATAGATATTCAAAAAAGTTCACAGAATTTTTAAATAAAAAATGTTAACCGGCGCCTAGAAGGGCCGGCGCATTTACGGACGCCATAGGCGCCAGTTAACGAAAATGCACGTTAACTGGCGCGTGTGGCGCCAAATAGGAAATGCCTCCCTCTATCTCGCAGAACACAAGAAATAGGGGCGCCCGTCACCCATCGTGCTATGCGCCAAATAGGAGCACCCGGTTAAGCCTTGGGCTAATTTTTTTTTTTTTGAGAAATGGCCCCGGGCTAAATTCTTTTTCGTTTTATGAGAAATGGCCCTGGGCCAACAATTTGCTTTTTGTTTTATGTGAAATGGCCCTGGGCTAACAATTTTTTTTTATTTTATGTGAAATGCCCCCGGGCTAATGGGCGAGGCCTTTCACCGAAGGCGCACTCCTAGTCATCATCATCATGGCGGGGCTATTCTTTTGGGTTGTCGCCCGAATTTCAGGGTACGTACAATCGTGCAACGGCAGGCCTCTTCACTTTCTTCGCAGTTCCAACGGAGCTCGAAAAATTCTACGCAGGCGAGAACCCGGTGTTTCTCAAAAAAAAAAAAAATTTTGATAGAAAGAAAAAATGGGCAAGAACCGCGGTGGATGGCAGCTTCACGACTCCGTCCTCCACCATTGAGGAGCTGGCTTGGCAGCAGCATCCCTTTCACCTTATCTTACAACATTCGCACATTTCCCCGTAGTTTTCTCCAGGCAACTTCGTCTAGGATATTATCGGATGTGGACTGATCCTAGTAGGGATGGGATGGGATCACCAGAGGTAATAATGCCTTTCGGATTTATATCTATCTGATGAATCAAGCGCTCCTTGATTCATTCATTCACCGGTTGCGTGCCGGGGAAGGCTCTTGCAGCTGACTGGGCCCTCGCAGCTTTCGACACATAGGAACGTTCCAACTGCGAACCAAGCATCAAAAAGTCCTGTCGTGCTCTTGCTATCGACGGAGTAGCTGTCGACTTGTCATGGTCCAGTCTTTGGTTATCTGATGAAGGTGCTGTTGTTTGAAAGGCACGCAGGCTACTATGATGGAGTACTACAGCAGTGCAATGCCACAGACTAAATTTACAAAGAACGAGCTGTTCATGTTACCCAGAGACATACCTAGTTCGTTTAAAATTTTGGCGGTCTTACAGTACTTGCTAGCAACAAAGATACGAGGGTGTTGTTTTTTTGAAACGCGGTCCTTTAAGGAGGCCCGATTTATCAAAAAAAGAAGTAGAAGAGAGTTGTCCGGTAATTAACGGAAACCTGTGCGAAAACCGTTACAACAGACCCACAAAAAGGCACACAGCCGATCTGACACCTACAAGACCCCACATGACGTTGAGGTGAGGACACAGTCAAGGTTACCCGCAATGTCATCGTCGTCACCTCTCCCCGAGCAGGCGATTCCGACTTCACTATGGACGACCCGTCAAGACCTCGTTGAACAAACGACACACGAGGACCTCGAAGGCCAAAGCCAAACAATCGACTGCCGACGTCGAGGACAGGCAACTCCGATTTTGTTGAGCAAGCATAGGCACATCCATTGGCGAACCGGATTGCCGACATCAGAAGGACAAGCTGCGACCCAGCTCTGCACGCCGCCATCATCGTCGCCACACGAGTCGTAACACCTACCACTCGCATCACCGTTGGGCACTAGCCAACCGTGATGTTGTGCACGTCCAGCCCAAAGGAAGTGCAGAGCAGGATCACCAGTCTTCAAAGCAACGCCCCAAAGGAGGAAACGCCGTGAGGACGACGTCGTTGCCCGACCAAGACCGGTCTAAGCTTTCGCCTGAAGAACCATATCCGAGGGTGGAGCGAATCGAAGAACCCCACAATGACGCCTTCAAGAACAGGAACGACGCCCGCGGGCGCCGCCATCGCCGGCCGACGAGCGACGGGCAAGCTTGCACTCGGAGCATTCGACAACCACCCCCACGCAGCCGGCCAAAGCCAGTCCACACCTCCACTGGCCCGCACACCCCTGCATAGCAATTGCGTCGTCGTCATGCAGGAACCACCACCGCACCATCGGCCGCTGCACCGCCGCACAGTGATACGTTTCCATCGTATCTACTTTTCCAAACACTTTTGTCCTTGTTTGGACTCTAATTTGCATGATTTGAATGGAACTAACCCGGACTGCCGCTGTTTTCAGCAGAATTGTCATGGTGTTATTTTTGTGCAGAAATAAAAGTTCTCGGAATGACCTGAAACTTCACGGAGATTATTTTTGGAATAAATAAAAAATATTGGCGAAAGAATCAACCGAAGGGAACCCACACCCTGTCCACAAGGGTGGAGGACGCGCCCACCCCCTGGGGTGCGCCCTCTGGTCTTGTGGGCCCCCTGGACCTCCACCGACCTCAACTCCAACTCCATATATTCATGTTCGGCGAGAAAAAAAATCAGAGAGAAGGATTCATCACGCTTTACGATACAGAGCCGCCGCCACCTCCTGTTCTTTCTCGGGAGGGCAGATCTGGAGTCTGTTCGGGGCTCCGAAGAGGGAAAATCGTCGTCGTCGCCATCATCAACCATCCTCCATCACCAATTTCATGATGCTCACCGCCGTGCGTGAGTAATCCCATCGTAGGCTTGATGGACAGTGATGGGTTGGATGAGATTTACCATGTAATCGAGTTAGTTTTATTAGGGTTTGATCCCTAGTATCCACTATGTTCTAAGATTGATGTTGCTATGACTTTGCTATACTTAATGCTTGTCACTAGGGCCCGAGTGCCATGTTTTCAGATCTGAAACCTTTATGTTTTCATGAATATATTTGTGTTCTTAATCCTATCTTGCAAGTTATAGTCACCTACAATCGTGTTATGATCTAGCAACCCTGGAGTGACAATAGTCGGGACACTTCCCAGTGATGACCGTAGTTTGAGGAGTTCATGTATTCACTAAGTGGTAATGCTTTGGTCCGGTACTCTATTAAAAGGAGGCCTTAATATCCCTTTTGTTTCCAATAGGACCCCGCTGCCACGGAAGGGTAGGACAAAAGATGTCATGCAAGTTCTTTTCCATAAACACGTATGACTATATTCAGAATACATGCCTACATTATATTGATGAATTTGAGCTAGTTCTGTGGCACTCTATGTTATAACTATTGCATGATGAATGCCATCCGACATAATTATCCATCACTGATCCATTGCCTATGAGCTTGTTTCATATTGATCTTTGCTTAGTTACTTTTCCGTTGCCACTGTTACGATTGCTACAAAACTACTACCATTACTTTTGCCACCGTTACCGTTACTTTCATACTACTTTGCTACTAAATACTTTGCTACATATAGTAAGTCTTCTAGGTGTGGTTGAATTGTTAACTCAGCTGCTAATACTTGAGAATATTCTTTGGCTCCCCTTGTGTCGAATCAATAAATTTGGGTTGAATACTCTACCCTCGAAAACTGTTGCGATCCCCTATACTTGTGGGTTATCAAGACCTTTTTATGGCGCCGTTGCCAGGGGGCATAGCTCTATTCTCTGCTTCACTTGGGATTTATATCTATTGATCACTATGAGGAATTTGAAAGATCAAAGAACCAAGATTTTCCCTCAACTACGAGGGGAGGTAAGGAACTGCCATCTAGCTATGCACTTGATTCACCTTCTGTTTTGAGTAAATTGGCGACACCTAAACCTGCTATTGATTCTGATATGTCACATGTTATTGATGATGCCACTTCTGCTATGCATGATGCTTATGATGATACTACTTCTTTGCTTGATAATACTGTGCCACTAGGTGAATTTCTTGATGAACAACTTGCTAGGGTTAGAGAGAATGAAATTACTGAAACTGATGATATTATTGAAACCAAAGATTATGATTCTCCTCCTAGAAATGAATTGTGTGTTGTACCCGAGGGTTATATTATGGATGAAGAAACTGCTAGAGACTTTCTTGCTTGCAATAATGTCTATGATCTTAAGAATTGTTAGCTAAGCTGAAAGAGAAGTCTTTGAATGCTAGAATGCAATATGATCCCAAGTTTGCTACTTCACCTATCTGTGTTACTGATAAGGATTATGAATTCTCTGTCGATCTCGAGTTACTTACTTTGGTTGAATCTGATCCTTTCCATAGTTATGAATCTGAAACTGTTGTGGCATAGCTTACTAAATTGAATGATATAGCCACCCTATTTGCTCATGAGGAAAAAAATTCGCTATTACTATATTCTTAAATTGTTTCCTTTCTCATTAAAGGGTGATGCTAAGATATGGTTTAATTCTCTTGCTCCTGGTTGTGTGCGTAGTCCCCAGGATATGATTTACTACTTCTCTGCAAAATATTTCCTTGCTCATAAGAAACAAGCTGCCTTAAAGGAAATATTTAACTTTGTGCAAATTGAAGAAGAGAGTCTCCCACAAGCTTGGGGGAGGCTTCTCCAATTACTTAATGCTTTGCCTGATCATCCTCTCAAGAAAAATGAAATACTTGATACCTTCTATAATGGACCAACTGATGCTTCTAGGGACCACCTAGATAGTTTTGCTAGTTGTGTTTTCAGGGAAAGATCTGTTAAGCAAGATGAATTGCTATTGAATAATATATTGAGTAATCATAATGATTTGACACTTCCTGAATTAACTCCTAAGCAAACTCCAAAGAAAATGGGTATTCTATTTCTCAGTCCTGAAGATATGCAAGAGGCGAAGAAGTCTATGAAATAAAAAGGTATTAGAGCTGAAGATGTTTAGAATTTACCGCCCGTTGAAGAAATACACGGTCTTGATAATCCGACACAGGTAGTAGAGGTAAATTCTCTCTATAGATTTGATGAAGGTGATATTCCTAATAATAATTCTGCAGTCAATGCTTGGATGAGTTTGATAATGTTATTGTTAAACAAGAAAACTTCAATGCTTATGTTAAGTAGACAATTGAAACGTAATGCTTATATGGTTGAACACTTGAGTGATTATATTTCTAGAGTTAAAAATGATCTTAAGCTTATTAGTAAACATGCTTCCATGATTGAAACTCAAGTACAACAAGTACTTAAGGCACAAGATGATTTGCTCAATGAGTTAAATAATAAGAACAATGATAATGTTGTTAGGGTTATGACTAGAGGTAGTAAAATGACCCAGGAACCTTTGTATCCTGAGGGCCATCCTAAGAGAGTTGAGAAAGATTCTCAGAAAATTAATTCTGATGCACCTAGTCCTTCTAATAAAAAGAAACAGAACACTGATAGGACTTTGCATGCTTCTAGTGAACCCGTTATAGACACACCTGAGAATCCCAATGAAATTTCTATTTCTGATGCTGAGACACAATCTGGTGATGAACATGAACCTAGTGATAATGTTACTGATGATGTTTATGTTGATGCTCAATCTAGTAATGATAATGATGTAGAGATTGAACCTGTTGTTGATCTTGATAACCCACAATCAAAGAATCAACATTATGATAAGATAGACTTCATTGCTAGGATGCACGATAAAGAAAGAGAACCATGGGTTCGAAAACCCATGCCTTTTCCTCCTAAGCCATCCAAGAAAAAGGATCATGAGGATTTTGAGCACTTTGATGAAATGATTAGACCTATCTTTTTGTGTATGTGTTTGACTGATATGCTTAAAATGCCTCCTTATGCTAAGTATATGAAAGATATTGTCACTAATAAAAGAAAGATACCAGAAGCTAAAATTTCCACCATGCTTGCTAATTATAATTTTAAGGGTGGAATACCAAAGAAACTAGGAGACCTAGGAGTACCAACTATACCATGCTCCATTAAATGAAACTATGTTAAAACTGCTTTATGTGATCTTGGAGCCAGTGTTAGTGTTATGCCTTTCTCTTTATATCATAGACTTGAATTGAATAAGTTGACACCTATTGAAATTTCTTTGCAAATGGCTGATAAATCAACTGCTATACCCATCGGTATTTGTGAGGATGTGCCTATTGTGGTTGCAAACGCTACTATCTTAACGAACTTTGTTATTCTTGATATTGCCGAGGACGACAGTATGACGATCATCCTTGGTAGACCCTTTTTGAATACTGTAGGGGCTATTATTGATTGCAACAAAGGCAATGCCACTTTTTATGTTAATGGTAATGAGCATACAGTACACTTTTTGAAGAAACGACCTCAAGTTCATAGTATCAATTCTATTGGAAAAAATTTCAACTATTACTATTGGAGGTTTTGAATTCCCTCTTCCTACCGTCGAAAATAAATATGATATTCTTATTGTTGGGGACATGCATATCCCCGTTGAGATAACCTAGTGTTATTCAAAAATTCTTCGGTTTCATGTCATTCGGAAGAAGTTTGTTGATAAGACTTGATCAACCTTTTTAATGGATTCCTTTCGATGAGCATGAGATGGATGAATTTAGGAATCACAACCTTTTGTACCCACTTTTTACTTTCTATTATTTAGATTAAATAAAGCAAAAATAGTATTATCTGTCTGTTTTCTAAATTATCCGTGCAATAAAAAAATGTTCCGAAAATAAAAGTTCTCCAAATGCCCTGAAAAATTAGTATGATTTTTATAGAATATTTGAGAATTTCTGGCATTGAGAACACACCAGGGGGATGTACAAGTGAGCCACAAGGGTGGAGGGCGCGCCCTACCCCCTGGGCGCGCCTCCCTGTCTTGTGGGCCCCACGTGGGTCCCCTCCACTTATTCCAGCACCCATCCACTTTTTCTTCCTCCAGAAAAAATCATCCCGTAGCTCAAACTCGTGTTCTTGCTCATTTTTCTACATTTTTCGATCTCCTTGTGAAAAGCTCCATTCACAAAACTGCTTTGAGGGATTGTTTTTCGGTATGTGACTCCTCTAATGGTCCAATTAGTTTCTGTTCTAGTGCTTTATTTATTGCAAATTTTTGCTGCTGTGGTGAGCCCATTCTTGAGCTTGCATGTCAAATTTATATGGTCCAAAGTAGTTTTGATGCATGACATAGCCTCTAGGCACTTGTAGGAGTAGTTACTATCAATTTTGTTGAGTTTGGTTCACTTTTATTTTGAGTCACTAAAAATTTCAAAAAAAATTCAGAGAAAGAAAAATGTCTAGGAAAATGTACCAAGGTGGTTCTTCGAGGAAGCAAGCATCGAGGTTCGTGATACGTGACCCGGTCCTTGAACCACCAAGGGAAGCTCAAGTGCGGCCTTGTGAATGGTCGTCAGATGAATTTATGGTTCATGCATGCTTCAAGGATGAATTTGATGCATATGTACATAATGCTGATCTTGAGGATTTCGTATCAGATAAGTGCCAACAATACTATTACCTCACTGTGCGGAGGTTTGAATTTTCATCTAAGCGCAATACCCATACTGTTTTATTTGATCTTTATGATGAATCATATACCATGGACCTTGAAGATTTTAATATTGCTTGCAAAATCTCACAGTGGGGCATTCATAGTGAGCTTCAAAAATCTGAATACAATGATTTCCTTACTAGCATCACTGTGGGAGAAACTAGAAATATCACAAGCTACCATAGGGAGCATTTACTTTCCTGCCATACATTACTTTGCTCTCTTTATAGGTAGGTGCATTAACGGTAAACACGATCATAGCCACCTTTGCGTTCCGGATCTTAGTGTCATCAAGTGTGCGGTGTTAGGTGATAAGCGATATAACTTGGGGGCTATTATTGCGAGGAGGTTATATCTTAATGCTAAAGATGGAGATCTATTTGGTGGGATTTATGCAACTCGTTTAGCTAATTATCTTGGTGTACCCATAAGGGGAAATGACATTGAGTTGCCACCTGCTTTTCTAGATTATAATGCTATGGTGCGCTACCAGTTTCTTGAGAGGAACGAACACCCCCTACAGTACCGACTAATCTTTGACAAACGACATGCTGTCCATATTACCCTTCCTACTCCTTTCTTCTTTAACTTTCAGGTTAATGGGAGATATTTTATAACTAGAAAGAGGCAAACGAGTATGAGAGAACAGCAGAGGCTGCTCGCCTCCAGGAGGCAGCTCACTAGGCGGTAGCTTCCGCAGCACAGTATGACCCCAACTGATTCAGGATATCACCCAGGCCAGTGGTGGCCCTAGACCAACTTAGGCCAAAAGCCTAAGCTTGGGGGAGTACATTTTTCTCACCGACATTACATTCATGTTCACACACTCATTCTAGTTGTTGGTGTTCATACTTTTTCATTGTATTATCCACGTTAGTTTATTTTCTTCTCTTGCTTTCTTCTTGTGTGTTTGAAAAACTTTGAGAAAAAACAAAAAAATAGTTGTAGCTTCTAGTTAGTTTACTTTCCATGTTTACTTATTAGTAGTATTAAAAGGAAAACCCAAAAAGATTTCTGTTCTTCTTTTGCTTGTTGGGAGCTTTCCTGTGTAAATACTTTTTCTCGTTCTTGTTTTACTTCCTTCAAAAAACAAAAACTCCAAAAACATTTTAGTGTGTTTCTTTGAAATTCTTTTCTTTTCTTTGGGGCTTGAGAGGAGAAGACCACGATGAAAATGATGAGTGACTCTCATATGCATTATTGTTGATCTAACAAAGAGCCCATATTACCTTGTCTTCTCTTTTGAATAAATGTTTGCAGATTCCAGCTTAGTCCAATACACGTGCACTATTACTATTATCCACACCGTTCGATCATGCAAGTGAAAGGCAATAATGATGATATGTGATGAAATGATTGAGATGAGGAAAAGCTGGTATGAACTTGACTTATCTTATTTTTGTAAATATGATTAGTGCATCGTTCCTGATTCAGCCTATTAAGAATGAAACATGTTTGCAATGACAATTAGAGATTATAGTTACTCATGCCATGCTTAATTAGCTAGGAGTTTATAATGGTTTACCTTGCATGCCAAAATGCTATTGAAATGGTTGTGATGTAGTATGATAGGATGGTATCCTCCTTTGAATGATTCGAGTGGCTTGACTTGTCACATGTTCACGCATGTAGTTGAAACAAAATCAACATAGCCTCCATGATATTTATGTTCACGGTGATTTATATCCTACTCATGCTTGCACTCGATGTTGGTTAATCTTAATGCATGTTTATTATTGTTGTCACTCTCTAGTTGGTTGCTTCCCAGTCTTTTTTCTAGCCTTCACTTGTACTAAGCGGGAATACTGCTTGTGCATCCACTTCCATAAACCCCAAAGTTGTTCCATAAGCGTCCACCATACCTACCTATATATGGTATTTACCTGTCGTTCCAAGTAAATTTGCATTTGCCAAACTCTAAACCTTCAAATGAAATTCCGTTTTGTATGCTCGAGTCGCTCATTGTAGCAACTAGGGTTGTCTATATCTTCTATGCTAGGTGGGTTATTCTCACGATGAGTGGACTCCGCTCATCATTCACGAGAAAATGGCTGGTAATCAGGATGCCCAGTCCCATGATCAAATCAAATCAAAATAATTGCAAACAAAACCCCCCCAGGATTGTTATTAGTTGGACGGTGCCCCATGTTTCAAACCAACCGTGGAATGTGCTTGTTGGTGGTGGGGGAGTATAAACTTTACCATTCTGTTTGGGAACCGCCTATAATGTATGTAGCATGGAAAATACCGAGATCTCTTGGTTGTTATGTTGACAATGAAAGCATACCGCTCAAAATATTATTTATCTCTGTTTCAAAAACTCGAGCTCTGGCACCTCTGCAAATCCCTGCTTCCCTCTATGAAGGGCCTATCTATTTACTTTTATGTTGAGTCATCATCCTCTTATGAAAAGCACCAGTTAGAGAGCACCACTGTCATTTGTATGCATTGTTATTAATTGATATTGAGTATGACTGTGATTGGATCTCTATTACCATGAATTACAATGTCTAGTCAGTCCTTGATCTTCAGGGGTGCTCTGCATTTATGTTTTGCGGTCTCAGAAAGGGCTAGCGAGATACCATCTTGTGATATCATATCATGCTTGTTTTGAGAAAGTGTTGTCGTTCGAGATTTATTATTATTACTCGCTAGTTGATTATGCTATTGATATGAGTAATCGTGAGACCTAAATGTTATTGTGAATATAGTTACTTCATAATATTTGCTGAAAACTTGAATGCTGGCTTTACATATTTGCAACAACAAGATTAAACAGAGTTTGTAAAAGTTTTTCTTTATAACTTTTAGTTTATCAACTAAATTGCTTGAGGACAAGCAATGGGTTAAACTTGGGGGAGTTGATACGTCTCCATCGTATCTACTTTTCCAAACTCTTTTGCCCTTGTTTTGGACTCTAATTTACATGATTTGAATGGAACTAACCCGGATTGACGCTGTTTTGAGCAGAATTGCCATGGTGTTATTTTTGTGCAGAAATAAATGTTCTCGGAATAACCTGAAACTTCACAGAGATTATTTTTGGAATAAAAAAATATTGGCAAAAGAATCAACCGAAGGGGACCCACACCCTATCCACAAGGGTGGAGGGCATGCCCACCCCCCTTGGGCGCGCCCTCTGGTCTTGTAGGCCCCTAGACATCCACCGACCTCAACTCTAACTCCATATATTCACGTTCAGGGAAAAAAATCAGAGAGAAGGATTCATCGCGTCTTACGATACGAAGTTGCCGCCTCCTCCTGTTCTTCCTCGGGAGGGCAGATCTGGAGTCCGTTCGGGGCTCCAGAGAGGGAAAATTGTTGCCGTCGTCATCATCAACCATCCTACATCACCAATTTCATGATGCTCACCGCTATGCGTGAGTAATCCCATTGTAGGCTTGCTGGATGGTAATGGGTTGGATGAGATTTACCATGTAATTGGGTTAGTTTTGTTAGGGTTTGATCCCTAGTATCCACTATGTTCTAAGATTGATGTTGCTATGACTTTGCTATGCTTAATGCTTGTCACTAGGGCCGGAGTTCCATGATTTCATATCTGAACCCTTTATGTTTTCATGAATATATTTGTGTTCTTGATCCTATATTGCAAGTTATAGTCACCTACTACGTGTTATGATCCGTCAACCCCGGAGTGACAATAGTCGGGACACTTCCCGGTGATGACCGTAGTTTGAGGAATTCATGTATTCACTAAGTGCTAATACTTTGGTCCTGTACTGTATTAAAAGGAGGCCTTAATATCCCTTAGTTTCCAATAGGACCCCGCTGCCATGAGAGGGTAGGACAAAAGATGACATGCAAGTTCTTTTCCATAAGCACGTACGACTAATTTAGAATGCATGCCTACATTATATTGATGAATTGGAGCTAGTTCTGTGTCACCCTATGTTATAACTGTTGCATGATGAATGTCATCCGACATAATTATCCATCATTGATCCATTGCCTACGAGCTCGCTTCATATTGATCTTTGCTTAGTTACTTTGCTGCAGATATTAAGTCTTTCAGGTGTGGTTGAATTGACAACTCAGCTGCTAATACATGAGAATATTCTTTGGCTCCCCTTGCATCGAATCAATAAATTTGGGTTGAATAATCTACCCTCAAAAATTGTTGCGATCCCCTATACTTGTGGGTTATCACGCATCCACCAATACACACCACGCCTCGCTAGAGCCAGGAGGGAGGGCCGCCACCCTATCCCAATCCCGCCAGATCAAACCGCCTGGTCGAACCCGCGCAACCCAACACCCCTGCCGCACCAAAGCCTCCAGAACAGAGCCCCCGGACTTCCCAGTTGCCGTGGCTATGCTGGAGATCTGGATACGGGCAGAGCCTCCCAGATCTGACGAGCTCGCCGACAGATCGATGGAGAAACTGCCTAGATGCAGATTACGGAACGAGCTCCCACAGAGGCAGGAGGGAGGCTACCACCCCATCCAGGATGCCGGAGGGGAGCCGCTAGCCAGGCCAGCCACGCCGCATAGCAAAAGAGGACCGAGCCTCCCTTCCTTGCAAGCTCCCGCCGTATGGCGAGAAGAAGACCCCGCCGCCGCCGTCCACCACACGGGCTTAGCCCGGCGGCCTCCTTCGATGATGGCGAGGGGGGAGGGTACGAGGAAGGGGGGCTGACTAGGGTAGAAGGTGGCTCTGCCCGTGTGTCCAGAGAGGCGACGCGGTGGCAGTCTTGAGTGTCGAGTTGGTAAAAACTGATTTGTGCATAAAAGTAGGAGGGTGTTGTTAGGAAAGATGAGATTGCATGCGACACAATTGATTGATCACGTGCAAGTGCACATATATAGGTACAAGGGTGCACGAATTCGACTTATCTTCCAGGCTACACATAGTACGAAGGAGAAAGAGTCATGACAATATAGGACCATAGCCTATACGTACATACACGTTCAACCCCCCTAGCAGTCGAAACTCCTCGAAAGTGGATGTCGGAAGTTCCTTAGTCATAACATCAGTGAACTGTTGAGCAGTAGGAACGTGCAAAACTCGTATCCGACCAAGTGCAACCTGTTGACGAACAAAGTGTATGCCCAGCTCGATATGCTTCGTCCGGCGATGATGAGCATGGTTGGTGGATAGGTAGGCGGCGGAGACGTTCTGTAGGATCGGAGAAGATAGGTCTACCGGGTGAATAGACTCTTAACCAACGAATTGTGCATCTTTTAGTTCTCTTGAAACTTAGGCAGATTTTGACACTAGTTAAGATAACAACAAGACTTCCTACACATGCATATCTAGAGATAGGGCAGCGGAAATAGTAAAGCATGCAATTGTGTGGAGAGTAAAGGGTAGAGATGGAAGATCAAATGCAATGAAGACATGATGATTTTTGTCATGGTTTCGATAGGTGGTGCTATCGTACCATGTTGATGGAGACTTAAACACACCGAGCGTAATGGTTGCGCAAGTCCACGAAGGGATCCACCCATGAAGGGTCCATGAAGAAGCAACCTTGTCTATTCCATCATGGCTTACACCCACAAAGGACTAGCCTCACTCGGGTAGATCTTCACGAAGTAGGCGATCTCCTTGACCCTTACAGACTCCTTGGTTCAACTCCACAATCTCTTGGAGGCTCCCAAGTGACACCTGACACATCTCCAATGCATCTATAATTTATGAAGTATTTATGCCATCTTTATAACAATTTTATATGGTTTTGGTATGATTTGATTAGAACTAACCCGGACTGACGTTGTTTTCAGTAGAACTACCATGGTGTTGTTTTTTGTGCAGAAATAAAAGTTCTCGGATTGGGCTAAAAATTTACGATGATTTTTTGTGGCCCAAAAGAGACCGCCAAAGCTCCGAGGAAGGACCAGAAGCCTCACGAGGAAGTGACAAGCTTGGGGGGAATGCCCTCCCTCTAGGGAGCACCGAGCAGTCTTGTCGCTCTCTCGTGGGCCCCCATCTGCTCCCCATGACGTTTCAAGACATCGGCGCCGGCTGCGCCCCTCAAGCATCCAAGACAAAGGGCCGCCTTCTTGTGACCGGCTGGTCCAAGCGGACGGCTGCAGGAAGGCGGCAAGGCCCAAAGAGCGGCTACAGAGTTGGCCGACTCCTAGCAGGCGGCCACCAGAGTGGCCGACTCCTAGCAGGCGACCCACCCTTGCACCCTTAAAGTTTGCATCCACATAACGGCAATGAGACGGGGCGTGGCTATAGTGCGGCCTGCCACCCCCGAATCCCGGAATGAGCATGGCCATAGTGCAACTTACCGGACGGCAATTCCTAGCCCGACGCGACACTGTTGCGATGCTAACCATGACATCATCCATGGCAGTGCGGCCCTGCTCCCACAATGGGCTGTCGGTACGGCTCGCAGGCGGCGGGCCCTACCTATCAGCGAGATACCAGAAGGCGGCATGCCTAGACCAGTCGACGCAGGGGGAGGTCGGCTCCCGGCGGTCGGCCCTCCCCTTTCCTAGAAGTTTGTGCGCCATTAACCAGATAAGACAGGGTGTGGCTACAGTGAATGCCCACTAGGTGGCGGTATTGTAGCCACGCTCTCCCCGACCAAGTCATCGTCATCAGGGGCAAGGCTATAGTAACGAGCTGCCGACACGGCCCACAGGCAATGGGCCCAACCTATCGGCTGAGAGCCCGGTAGCTGGCGGGACCCACCAGGCGGCGGGCCCTAGTGGCCGGCGGAGAAGCTGGCCACCATAGACACTGACGACCTAGGCCTACACCCAGCCGGATTACCATTGTACCCTTGGGGGTGGGCCTATATAAACCCCCCAGGGCACCCATGCAAAGATTTGAGCCTCTTAGATTATACACACCCACGTAGAGAGAGGAGTAGAGCTAGCCTTGCCCTTCTTCCTCCTCTAGCCGAACAGCTCAAGGAGCAACCTTGTAGCCCTTGTCGATCTAGTGATCATGCAGAGACCCCACAGAGCAGGACTAGGGGTGTTATCTCCTAGGAGATCCCTGAACCTAGGTAAGATGCATCGGCGTGCATGTTTACGCCTTATCCCATTTTCAGGCACCGGCGACGTCTTACTAGCTCCCATAATGATTAGCCATCCTTTGGCATATGTCGCACCAACCACCTGACATTTGGCGCCCACCATGGGGCAAGGTGCACCATCGTCCGGAGATCTTCTCTGGATGGGAACTTTGTTCCTCCCTGGCGAGCGCAGCCAGCCCGGCACGCTAGATGGCGTTTGCGCTGACGCGCTGCATGGCGCAGAAGTCGCCTGCGCGGCAGGCTGCCTCGCTGATCTCATCGGTGAGATTTGCCTCTCTGACGAGCCCGTGCCAGGCGCAGGCGCAGCCAGCTCCGAGAGCTACCTCATCGACCTCCTTGGCAAGCTTGACATCGCCAACAAGCCTGCCTCCGACTTGGAGTCGATCGGCTCCACTGACCCGATGCTTGTTGACTCCAACACGGCATCCCTCGACGCCTTCCCCACCCACGTGGTGGTCATCGACGACCCGCTCCCCGTGCCGACAGCAGCGGCAACACCGTCACCGAGGTGCTCATCATCAGCCACATCGCGGCATCCGACGTGGACACCCATGACCCGCTGCAGGCGGTGATACGGGACCTGTCCGTCCCCATCGCAGGCGATGCTGACGCTGAGGCGCTGGAGGCCCACTGCCTTGCGCTCATCGAGAGCGGCAAGAAGGTAGCCACTATGAGAAGCCTCACCGAGGCCTACCAGCGCGAAGTCGATCGTGTCATCTATGGCACGCCGGCTGCTGGTGGGCCTAGCCGCGTGGGCGCTGTCAAACAGCGCGGTGCCGCTATCGCCAGCATGCTGGGGGCCGACCGCCCAGTCTACGCCACGCCCATCAAGAACCTGCGTGCTGCCCAGGCGGCGACAGACGAGCTAGAAGGCCTGGATAGTGACGAGAAGCGCTGCATGACGGAGCGCATCTAGCGGCTCATCAACGCGGCTGCCGCGCAGCAAGAAGACGACGCATGCGCCGAGAATCCTCCCCTCCCCCCCCGCCGAGAGCATGGCGCAACCTCCCGGACGCCGACAGCAAGCGGCGCCTGACGGTGTCCTGGACTAGGGGGTACTCACCATGTCGTCTCCCGATCAATTGGATTGGGTCGAGGACCCCCATGGCCGTATACTCATGGGCCAGTTCGGACAACCCCTGCCGCATACAAGGAAGACTCCACAAGACTTGGCGCCCAAGACAAGGACTCTCCTAAACCCTAGGCCTCCGGTGTCTTATATAAACCGAGGCTAGGCTAGTCAATAGACAATCTCATATTCATTACTACAATCTCATGGTAGACACATGTACTATGTACTACACTCATATGAATATAATCAAAAGCAGCATGTAGGGTATTATCTCATCAAGAGAGCCCGAAGCTGGGTAAAATCCCGTGTCCATGTTACCATCGCTTCAAGACGCCTAGCTTAGGACCCCTACTACGAGATACGCCGGATATTGAACCGACATTGGTGCTTTCATTGAGAGCCTGCTGGGTGTTCGTCGCGGATCGATTGGATGATGAGGTGCTATCTTTTCTATTAAGATCTGTTCTGCACAAATTGAATATCAAATTGGTACTGCCGGTTCGTATAATTATTTTTGCAGATCGGAATCATTATAAGTTGTTGTTGTATTGGTGTCTACTCGTATGGAGAAAATCCGTCATTGTAACATCTTCCATGGCGGGAGCCGCTTAATCAAGCCGGCGCACCAGGCGGCCGTGTCCAGCCGTCCGACCATAGCAAATCTCCAAGCATGCGGGGATCTTCTTACTGATGACCGGGCAACACGCATCAGGGAGATTCTCTCCTTTCCTTTAATTATTTCTTAAAGTATCAAGGAGGCCGTTGTGGGGCCATTGATTCCTGTTAACGCATGCATGACCAAGTACTGATGCATTAATACTAGTTTGCAGTGCAGATTACAAAATCTGTTGGATAAACAGTGCGTCCTTTGCTCATATTGATCGACGTGAGATCGCGGTGAAGTCTCCTGCGCCTATCCGGATAGTTTCAATCAGACACCTCGGAACACCGGCTTCGTCAATGCATATATCCAGGAGGATTTATGTGCCGGCGGCCGCTAAACCAAAGATTAATTATCACGTGGCTGGACGGCAGACCAACAAAGCAAAAATGCCTTGGAGGGCTCAATAAGCATGGAGACTAAAAGTTCACTATGAACTGTACGTCCAGGACTCCAGTCCAGAAACACTAATTGATCATCACGCCTTTTTTTAGAGAAAAGGCGATAGCCCGACTTTATAAATAAAGCCACCACGTAGAGTCATAACACCACGAAACCACACAAGTTTAAATCAGCCACATAAGAAGTGCAGATACAAGGCATCCAGCCTAATTGGCACGCAGGCCACCCAAGCACCAGCCAGACTACTGAGGAGGATTTCGCCTAGAGTGCCGCAGCAGGGTAGACGCCGTAGAATTCATTCTGGATAACATGTCATCGAAAGCCTGTAGATCCCCGTCCTTAATCAATGATCTCCACTGCTGCAAAAAGATAGTAGCTTTAAATAAGCAGTTGACAGGGTTAGTAGGGAAAATATGCTCAATAGTGAACTTGTTCCTAGTAGTCCAGAGTGCCCAACATAACGCAGCCCATCCCACGAAGAAAACCCTCTTAGACCTGCCTACTAGGGAGTTGATGCACTGCCTCAAATCACCGAAGGAGGAAGGGTACCAATTAACCCCAAGCCAACGTCTAATACAACTCCATGTGAATTTAGCCAAGGAACATTGGAAAAAGATATGCTTAGTGTTCTCAAGGGCACAGCAAAGTTGACAGTATTCCGAGCCCGGACCATTCCTCTTCTTAATCTGGTCAGCCGCAGGAAGTTTGCGACGGTAAGCTTGCCATAGGAAGATCTTGATCTTGGGAGGGATGCGGGCAGACCAAATGGACTTAAACTTATCCGTGCGGGACCCAGCGATAAGTTTCAAATAAGCCAACTTAACCGAAAAACGCCCCGAAGAGGCATGGGGCCAAACCACGGAGTCCTCTTCCTCCGAGAGCAGGGGGAAGCAGGCAATAAGACGATGCCAATCTTCCAACTCTACTGGGGAAAGAGAGCGCCGGAAATCAAGAACCTAACCGTGAGCCGAGAGCTCAAAGATAGAGATCTCAGGGTCCACACAAAACGAGAACAGAGTCGGGTAGGCCACCGCCAGCATGGTGTCACCAACCCACCAGTCTAACCAAAAACGCATGGACTTACCATTACGAACAACAAACTTCACAAGGGACTGAAAAGCCGGTCTAATGCTAACTAGCTGGCGCCAGAATTGAGAGCCACCAGAAGCGGAAGCGAGCATAGGGCTGGAAGAAGGGAAATATTTCACTTTTAGGATATTAAGCCACACGGGACGGTCATCAAGGGTCATAATCTTCCACCACCATTTAAGTAACACGCATTTATTCATGATTCTGGTGTTGATGATGCCTAGACCCCCCATGCTCTTGGGTCTACAGATGAGATCCCACTTAACCATCCTGTATTTACGTTTATTATCGGAGGAGTTCCAGAAAAAAGCACCCCTGTGCTTATTGAAGCCCGAGTGTGTCCCTTCGGACAACAGATAGAATCCCATGAGGAACATCGGGAGCAAGGATAGGCAGGAATTGGTGAGGGCAACCTTGCCCGCCTGTTAGTTGTACCGACCTCGCCACGGCAAAACTCTATTGCCAACTTTAGTCACAACCGGGGCAAATTCTTTAGCCAACACCTTAAGAGGGGAAATCGGAAGGCCCAAATATTTAAGAGGGAAGGCTCCGAGAGAGCAATTCAGAAGGTGGGCCACCCGTTGCGCCTTATGAGGACTCGTTGGCCTCGTACACGGCAGTACTAGTCCTTCCTTTTTACCTCGGATTTCAAACGCCTTAGAACGAGAACATCAGGTTTTATCTTTCTAATTACTTGTACTGTATATATTAAATATGCACCAAATATCGTTCTGCTAGTTTGCATGATTTTTTCTCTGTGCAGACCTTTAGCGACCGATCTAAAATTCGGTCCGTCAACATTTCTGGCTAGCCGGTTTAAACAGATGCATCCGAGAACGGAACAGACGCGCCAGCACACCAGGGCCACAGGAATTCGGCAATACAGCAACTCGCAAGGAGACTTAATCCTTCCTCTCCTTTTGTCTTGTCGTCTGTCTTCTGTGCACTTTTTTACGTACTAGATTGATTTGACCCTTGCACTAAAACTAGTATCATATCATACCAGTATGTGCTAACGCTTGCATGAGATGCTAGATCTCCTCCGGTTTGTTTGATTCGGATCTGATGTTTATTACTACATCATCTGTTGATTGCCCCACAAGATATCAAATCACAGTACGACCTATCTTCGCGTTTGCTGCTTGGCGATACATCGGATCCGGCCTTAATCTGGCCCACGGGTGATCCAGCCGAAGGGATAGTGTGGAGCTGTGCACCGACCAGAGCTCGGCTCGATGGCAGTACACCACAGGGAGATTTGTTTCTCCCCTTTTTTTTCTCACATGCTCAGTACGGACCAGTTCGTCCGTTTACTTTAGTTCGGGTCATCGCCGCCAAACAGGTTTTATTTTTCCTAACTATTCGGTTAGCTCCTAAAATTATTGCACACAGAATATTTTCTGTTGTTTTGCACTGCATTATTTTTGCATAGATATTTTGTCGACACTCGTACCTAGCGTTGATCCGGCCAGCTCCTCCCTGTCACCTGGGCAGGCCGACCTTCGTCGACATCGCCGGGCCACAACGCCATCGCTCCGTCGAACCAACCCCGGCGCACAGACCAAACTTACCTCATGATTCGCTCCGCATATATTAATTGTGCGATTTTTTCTTTCAACTATTATTGTTTTTTGCTTGCACTATTTTATGTGTGCAGGTAATCGATTTTGACTGCGTTATGCGGTCACTACTATGGAGTGCCGAACTCCTTGCTCGGACACCTTGGGCCCGGGGGCTGGGACCTCGGCCATGCCGAGGACGAACCTTGTCGGATCTGTCACAGATCAATGGGCGTTTTCGTCCCACCACAAGCCCGAATCGTGTCATCAGCACCGAGCACATTAACCAGCTAAGTCGCTTTCATGCTCAAAAACTTTCAGTTTTAAATTTTGTTCGGTTCAATCAAGCATTATACTATTTTCACAAAAGTTGTTTGTGAAAAATTTCCTTGTCATAACTTTGTTTGTGACACACAAATTCAAATACCCCATTTACTTGGGGGCTCCCTTGCTGGAGCTTTTCCTCTTGCATATGATTATACTTGTACGGCTTCGTTCCTTGTTCGTGTATTACGCCACAATATGCAGCATATTGACCTAAGTGATTTGCAAGCTGGGTTGCCTGGCTCCTGTGCTTACCCCTACGTTCCCGATTGTTCGGCTAGGGAGTAAAGGGAGCACCTCTACGATTGTCACGATCAGTTCATCCGAGCCGGACCTCAGACTGGGTGAAGCCGAAAGCTAGCACTCTTACTGTTTTCAACAATGGTCGGCACACAACGGAACTCATGAGTACAAAAAAATCTATTGCACAAGTCTCATAATAATAATGAGCAACCGAAGAAAGGTATCGGTGGGGTACTATTTTCTTCGAAGATGCTTCTTACACTTTGTCAATAATATAGCATAAGTTACCTGAGCGCGCTTTGTCTGTTACAGCCTTATGGCCTGATTGCCTGGTTATCGGAAACACCGTCGATATTCTCGATAGGGGGAGTACATAACACTTTTTGGTCCTTGACTGAAGAGGGAGAAGCCGATGGTCAGTTAAGACGCGTTTAAAGTTTGGGTGAACACAGATATGATATAAGTGCTTTCGTACATACAATCATGTACATAAAATTCTTTTACCCAAGTCACTCGGGGGCTCTTAAATTTATGTGAGCTGTTTTATAATAAGTGTTCTTCTTCTTAGTCGTTGCAAAGTCCTTTTTCTATCACTCCTTTTTTCGACGCAAGTGTGCGGTCAATAGCCGGGGAGCCTAATTTCTCTCTCAAAACCGCTAAAGTTTGCTAAACTGGCCTAACGAGAAGTACTCCGCCTTTGGGATAGGAGGTTGAAGCCGTAGGCTGACCCGCTTGAAGTCTTGAGATAGGATGTGTCATGTTAAAGCACGACAGAAGCATAATTTTTTTTTCTAAGACCAATTTTCTGATGGGCACCAAACAATTGATCTAGTTCAGACGTCGAGTTTTTTCCTGACGTTTTTCGATTTTCCAATCCTGCGGCACTTTTCAACTATTTGTGTGTTTTCCGCATAAGTTTCGCAGTGCAACCCGGACACCTTTAGAGATTCGGGAAAAACTCTCGGATATTGCTATATATGCATCAGTTTCGAATTGTGTCTTCGGTCAATAGTTGGGTTGCCCGGCTCCTGTGCTTTTCTCCTACGTTCCGCTTTGTTCGGCTAGGTGTACAAAGGGAGAACCACTACGATTGTGCTTCCAGCTCGCATGGTTAAGCACCTCAGTGGAGAAAGCCGAAAACTGACTGTCACAATAAGCGTAAACTGGTCAGCGGTCCGATGACTGTATTAAATGACGGGCCATTCATAACATTGGCCAAAGTGTTTACGGCTTGACCTCGGCTGTCGCCTAACACTAACCGAGGGGCTACTTGCTGGCCTCCCAACTTTAAGCTCCTATGACTAAGTGAAAGTTATAAAGCCCGCATATCTGATTGCCTCATTTCCACTAAACACAACCGCCTTCGGGCACCGAGACGTCGGCTAAGGGTTGTTTTCTTTTTTTGGAAACACCCTGCATAGCATCTACAAGGGGGTAGAAGCCCACGATGGGCCACTTTCAGATTATAAACGGTCGCAAGGGAAGTAAATTTTTTGGTTCATTTAGACCATAGAGTCTGGAAGCTTTCCCCGAATTAAATCCTCAGTATTTTCCTCCCACATTGATCAGAGCTGAGGTTTCATGATCATGCTTAGCATGACAACCCAAAGAAAGGAACCGATAGCGGGACTATTTTCTTTGGACGATGTTTCTTATGTTAAACAATAATATAACATGTCTCTCCGCGTACCTTTGATTATAAAACCGTATGGCCGGATTGCCTTGTTTGCCGTAAATCTTTACCCTCATAAAGGCTTTATAAAGTAGGACAAACACCCCTTGGCTGCTGGCCGAGGAGGTTGAAGCTGATGGTCGGTCAACAAAGTTTTGTACAATGCGGATCCGAGCATTAATGGCGTAAAGTACTTGAATACATAGAGGCATTACATATAATTTGTGATTTTACTATGGATATCGATCCTTAATTCGGCCTCCCGTGCCTGCATTAAGGCTCGGGGGCTACTGGGCTTCGGGCTTATTATTTACAAATATTAAAAAGGGCACATCGATCCCCTGATCTGGTGTTGCCACCCGACCAGTGTCTCGGGGGCTACTACATTGACAATCCAATGCAGAAATTTAAAGCGCAATATAGTTTTCGAGGAGATTATTATCCTCAGGTTGGTCGGCCGCACCCAACCTAAGTCTCGGGGGCTTTGCACACTGCGTTTCTATTCCTAAGTATGTTGCCGAGCTGGGAATTGATCCTCATGCTGATTTTATGAATCGACCTGAGTCTCAGGGGCTACTAGGTTCATCGGTTTTATTTTTTCCTTCAGGTGCATCCCGAATATTAGGCCAACACGCACCTTGACGGCTACTGGCTATACATCTCGGCGGAGATTACATTGCATAATTCAGAATTAAATTCATAAAAATCAGCCCATGGCCGAGGTGGTGCACCACCTCAGATACAGTCCGGCGTTGGTGCTCGACTACAATAGACACCCCGGAAGTAGTCCGGCATAAAGCTCGGATGCCAGAGGCTGGCTCCGTAGAGGGCATTTCCGGCATTAAGCTCGGCTAAACTCCTTCAACTTTTTTGAACCTAGGTGATCTATGACACCTCGAATATAGTCCAACGTTGGAGCTTGGACATAGTCCGGCGTTGGAGCTTGGATATAGTCCGGCGTTGGAGCTTGGACATAGTACAACATTGGAGCTTGGACATAGTCCGACATTGGAGCTCAGATACATTCCGGCGTTGGAGCTCGGAAGCAGTCTGGCGTTGGTGCTTGACTGCTAAAGATACCTCGAATGCAGTCCGACGTTAGAGCTCGGACCCGAGGTATGGCATAAAAGTAACAAGGCATTGATAAAGGCCGGAAACTTAAAGGGGCTCCTCGGATACCCGACGTGTAAACTCTTCGGAGTCACCTCGGCGATCCTCAATATCAAAGACGAGAAGATTTGTTGAACCAGTTTTCAAGACCAACGACCGAAGATGAAGAACAGTTCGGAAGAATCGAGGAGTGTCCCCAATTTGAAGACTGGTTCAGGGGGCTACTGACGGTGTCCTAGACTAGGGGGTACTCACCACGTCGTCTCCCGATCAGTTGGATTGGGCCGAGGACCCCCATGGCCGTATACTAATGGGCCAGTTCGGACAACCCCTGCCGCATACAAGGAAGACTCCACAAGACTTGGCGCCCAAGACAAGGACTCTCCTAAACCCTAGGCCTCCGGCTTATATAAACCGAGGCCAGGCTAGTCAATAGACAATCTCATATTCGTTACTACAATCTCGTGGTAGACACATGTACTCTATACTACACCCATATGAATACAATCAAAAGTAGCATGTAGGGTATTATCTCATCAAGAGAGCCCGAAGCTGGGTAAAACCACGTGTCCATGTTACCATCGCTCCAAGACGCCTAGCTTAGGACCCCTACTATGAGATACGCTGGATATTGAACCGACAGCGCCCGCGACCAATGAGACAATGAGCCGGCTGCCAGCCACAGTCGGATGCGCCTCACCATTTAGCGTGGCCAAGATGGCCGCCCACGAGCCGTGGTGCGACGGGACGACTGTACGCCCCTCCTCCACCTTGCAGGGGGAGGTACATCTCCCCACCACCTATTGAGCACCCGACGCTTAGCGGCCGGCTGGGCCGCCGCAAAGGAGTCGGCGAAAATGATGCCCGCCATCAGATCGACTACCTGGCATGATCCCAGGATCGAGAAGAAGAAGATGTGATTGGTCCGCCTTGTTTTGGCCCCCGCATCCGCGACGAGCCCTTCCCCAAGTGGTTCTCACTCCCAAGAGATACGCCCAAGTACAACGGTTCTGTGAAACTGGAAGACTGGCTGGTCGACTACTCCACCGCAGTCATTGTCAGCCTCAAATAAGAACTACCCCACTACCTGAAGATGTGCTATGGCGTGTACTTTACCGCCAAGAAGCTGAAGCCATACTTTCAAGAGCACCCCATCATGGTTGTTTGCATTGCCCCAGTTGCCGACATCATGGGCAGCCGAGATGCTTCAGGCCGGGTGGCCAAGTGGGCTATCGAGCTGGCTCCATATACCATCTTCCACCAGCCTTGCACCACCATCAAGTCCCAAGTACTGGCCGACTTCCTCATCGACTGGGCCGAAACCCAGTACCTGCCACCAGCGCCGGACTCCACCCATTGGCGGATGCACTTTGATGGCTGCAAGATGCGCACTGGTTTGGGAGTCGGCATCGTCCTCACCTCTCCCAAGGGCGACAAGCTTAGATACACATTGCAAATCCACTTCGTTGCCTCCAACAATGTGGCCGAGTACGAGGCACTCGTACATGGGATCCGGCTGGACAAAGAACTCGGCTTCCGCCGGATCCTGTGCTACAGCGACTCGGATTTGGTGGTCCAATAGTCATCCGACGACTGGGACGCTAAAGATGCAAACATGGCAAGCTACCACTTCCTTGTCCAGCAGATCATCGGATACTTCGAAGGGTGCGAGTTCCTTCACGTGCCACGGGCCGACAACGAGCAAGCAGATGCCCTGGCACGAATCGTCTCCACTCGGCAAGCCATACCAACCAGCGTCTCCCTTCAGCGCCTCCTCAAGCCGTCTATCAAGCCTTCGCTGGAATCAGATTCCATCTTCGTGCCGGCTACTCCAGGAAAAGTCGGATCCGACATGGGGACCTCAGCAGTTGGCTCGGGGACTTCGACAGGCGGCTCGGGGACTGCTGCTGCCGCACCCGACACGTGGACTTCAGAACCCGCCCCGGGGACTGCGGCAGCCGGCCCGAGGACTTCAACGACACAATAGGCGGTGGTCGACTCCAACCCGCCACCTCCCAGCCCAATTGCCCTAGTTACAGTGGTCATGCTGACAGTAGAAGAAGTCACAACTCCATCATGGGCTCAGCCCATTGTCAACTTCCTGGTGAACAGAGAGCTGCTGACTGATGAGATCTCGGCCCGGCAAGTGCAACACCGGGCAGGAGCCTACACGATAGTAAACAGAGAGCTTGTTAGTCACAGCGTGACTGGAGCCTTCCAGCGTTGTGTAGAGCCAGAGAAAGGCATGGCGATCCTCAAAGATATACACCAAGGCGAATGTGGCCATCACGCGGCCTCAAGATCACTTGTTGCCAAGGCTTTTCGCCATGGTGTTTCTGGCCGACTGCTTTGGACGATGCCAAAGACTTGGTCAAACATTGCAAAGGGTGCCAAGTATTCGGCTCCAAGCAACACCTGTCGGCTTCTGCACTCAAGACCATCCCCCTCACTTGGCCCTTCGCCGTCTGGGGGCTGGACATGGTGGGGCCATTCAAGACAGGACGCGGTGGCATGACCCATTTACTTGTCGCCGTGGACAAGTTCACCAAGTGGATTAACGCGAAGCCAATCAAGAAGTTGAATGGGATGACTACCGTGACCTTCATCGCGGATATCACCGTCCGGTACGGCATACCACATAGCATCATCACCGACAATGGCACGAATTTTGCCAAAGGAGCATTGGCTCATTTCTGCGCGACACAGGGCATCCGACTGGACCTAGCGTCCATTGCCCATCCGCAGTTAAATGGCCAAGTCGACCGAGCAAACAACCTCATCCTCTCCGGCATCAAGCCCCGACTGGTCGAGCCACTGGAGCGCTCGGCCGGCTGCGGGATCGATGAGCTGCCGGCCGTCCTCTGGAGCCTGTGTACCACTCCGAACAAGTCAACCGGCTTCACTCCCTTCTTCCTTGTGTATGGTGCCGAGGCCGTCATTCCAACTGACATCAAGTTCGACTCACCTCGCATCACCATGTACATGGAGGCGGAGGCGAAGGAAGCACGAGAAGACGGTGTCGATCTGCTGGAAGAGGGCCGGTTGTTGGCACTTAGCCGGTCCGCCATCTACCAGCAGAGTCTACGCCGCTACCGCATCCGGAAGGTCAAGCCAAGATCCTTCCAAGAGGGATACCTTGTGCTCCGGCTGATCCAGCGAATAGCTGGTCAGCACAAGCTCTCGGCCCCTCGGAAAGGCCCCTTCGTCATTATCAAGGCCTTGGGCAACGACTCCTACTACCTCATCGATGCACAGAAGCCCAGGGCGCGCAAGAGGGATGACTCAGATAAGGAATCAGACCGCCCATGGAATGCGAACATCCTTCGAAGATTTTACAGTTGATGCAGTATGTACCATGCTACCTTTTGTATTAAGTACAAGACATCGGGTTCCCCGAGGAGCACTCGGGGACTACCCTCTTTTATCTATATGATAAGTTTTATGCCTATGAGTGTGTCACTTCATTTTTTTTGCCTGGCACCGGGATCGACCAGTCGGCCTGGGGGCTTGCCGCCTTGTATTATGTTAATGCTACCTACAGTCGGACAAGTAATGTGCCAGCATCTAAGCCCGCTCTTGCCACAAGACGCAGCTCACAGAGTGGCTGTCCGGCTGGCAAGAGTCGAAGGCAGGAAACGATGCCCACATGAAAAACGGCTAAGGACAAAAGCATTCACATAAGACAAGCCGACCTCCCGCCTCGTCGACCGGCAGCTGAGTAGCCGACCGACCGGCTTCTCACTTACCTTGCTACGTCCTAAAAGGCTGAAGTACTTTTCCTCCCAAATGGTTAAGTACTTGTCCCAGCCACAGTCCATAGAGCGGCTGTCCGGCTAGCAAGACGGCAACCAAGATAGGGCGGCAAAGGAAAAAGCCAAAAAGGATTAAAAAGGCAAGACGAGCCGGAATTAAGCGCAAGCACAACTCGTGCGGAATAATATTTACATAAGGCAAGGCTTTCAAGTAGGAATTAAACAGAGTTTGAATACACACCCAGTGGGTGGAACTGTGCAAATTGAACAAGTATTGTTCAAAAGGCTACTAGGCAGGAAAAATTAAAGATAAGATGGCCGCCTAGACCAAGGGCGCAACAGGCGAGTCTGGCAGGTTGGTGGAATCGGCGACACTGGCTGGTGGAGTGGTCGGCCGGCGAGTCTCGGCGGAGTCATCCCCAGCGGCAGTCGGCGCGCTCACGTGTGGCTCGTTGCTGGAGGCATGGTCAAGTGGAGGCTGGCCATCCGCTTCGCCCTCTGGCGCGACGTCTTCACCATCCTCGCTCTCCTCCATCGAGTCCTCGCCATCTTTCGGGTTCAGCCCAAACAAGTTTGGCGGTAGCTCAACACCCTCTTCGTTCAGCTCAGGCATGAAGATGCTGGTGTCGGTGTAGTCAGTGATCGCCGCGGCGCGGAAAATAAGAGCAGGACTTACCACCACCAGCTCCTCGTGGGCCTCCTGCCGGAACATGGCCAACTATGCTAGATCTAGCCTAGGGTACCACACCCTAACAAACTCTAAGGCCCGCCTTGCGCCTGCCCGGGCCGAGGAGGCCTTCTAGGCCTCGAAGCGGTCGGCTGTCCGGCTGGGGGTGCGCGGATCTTGGACGCCTAGCCAGAGGGCGGACATCACCTGTGCCCTGACACGCTGTAGCTGGCAGGGCATCCAATGAGCCAGCTGGAGACGAGCCTGGATGGCAAGGAGCTGCTCCTCGAGCGACCAACGGGCATTTGGTGCAATCTCCGCACCAGCCTACCTCCGCTCTTCACGATGAGCTTCGATGGCTTGGCTGGCGATGACCACATAGCCAGGGAAGTACTCTATGTAAGATGAAAAAACAAATATGAAGTCAGAAGCCGGACCATATAGCAGTCGGCAGACGAAGGAAAGAAGAAGGCAACTCACCATAGACCATGTCATCGATCTGGCCGTAGCCATTGTTCAGCGCCCTCTCCATATAGGCCCAGTTTGCACACTGAGTCTCAAAATCGGCTTGGAGAGCGGCCTCGCTGTCCTTCGCCTTCTGAAGGGCCGCCTTGTGAAGCTCCTCCTGGCCAGCCAGCTTCTTGGCCAGGTGGTCGCACTCTTGGGCCGCCTTGCTGCACTCCTCCTCCTTGGCACGCATCGCAGTTTGGGCCTCGCCCAACTGCTGCTGCAAGGCGGCATTGGCCTCTGCAAAGATAGGAAAGAAGGACAGTCAGTAGGCAAGAAAGAAAGAAGTACCAAGAGAGATCCAGCCTGACTACTCAGCAGTCGACCCAGATCTCAGGGACTACACCCAGCGGGTGCGTTTACGCGTCCCTGCAAGAGAGAGAAGGTGGAGTGCTTACTCCATCTCTCGGACAAGTCAGTCATCTTATGAGCCAGCTCCCGGACCCCGGGAGTTGAAGGCGGACGCACGGAGATTGTGATAATCCTGCAACAAAGACAAATAGAAAATAAAGCAAGTCAACACTCTCAAGCCTACTTCGAAGTTCCAGGTCGCCTGCTCAGCAGTTGGCCCGGAACTCGGGGACTACACCCAGTGGGTGCGCTGACGCGCCCCCCGGAAGAATACAAGAATGAAACACAAGAAGCATACCCGGATGGCCATTCGTGACGCTAGGAACTCCTGGTTGTAGTGATGGAGGGCGGTGGCCTAAGCCTGGAGCCGAGCCCAGACGTCCTGCGCTGCCGCGTTCAGCCCGGCCGTCCCGCCTCCAGGCATCCACTCCAGCGAGCCAATGCTGGTGGCCTCCACCTCTAGGGCACGCCGGAGAGCGGACCGCGGGGTCTGCCCTCACCGCCAGTTCGCCGCCAGCCGGTGGCACCGGTGGTGCGTTAGGCTGGCTGCCCTGATCCTCGACAGTCGGCACCGGTGGAGGCACCTCCGCCCCCAGGGTGATGTTGTCGCCCCCTCCCTTTCCATGTCTGGTTGGTCGCCGCCGGCTCCTTCAGGCGCGAGTGGCACGACACAGAGGGGGATGACGAGTTGCGGGGTTCAGCCGCGTGTGGCCTCTTCCGCCTGCGCCTTGGTCGCGGTGTCCGCCTGGGCCCTGGCTGCGATGTCGGCTTGCACCTTTGCGGCCGTGTCCGCCTCCTCCTGTGCTGCCCTAGCCACCACCGCCTGTTGCTGCTCCATTTCCTCCCTCTCCTCACGCGCCTCCCGCGCGTTCCTCTTTGTTGCCGCCTAGAGCTCGGCGAGCAGATCCACACGGCGGGTGTTGGCGGAGCCCTCCACCGCCCCGACCACGGAGGTGGTGCCAGTTCACTCAAGAGAGAGCGGGGCCCTGATCGAGAAAAATAAAAAGAACTCATGATGACGTTGCAAGAAAAACAAGAGGGGATGCGAGGAGGAATCAATACTTACGCAGACACTGTCGGGCTGCTTCACGACCTTTCGGAAACGGTCATGACTTACATACATTTTATAGCAACTTTATAACATTTTTGGGGCTAACCTATTGACATAGTGCCCAGTGCCAGTTGCTGTCTTTTTCTTGTTTTTTACTTTGCAGAATATCAGTACCAAATGAAGTCCAAATGCAATGAAAGTTTTTGGAGATTTTTTCCTGCCCAAAAGACAACTTGGGAGCCAAGGAAGTGCATGTGGGAAGGCCAGTGGGGCCCACCACTCACCTGGGCACGCGAGAGGCCCCTGGCACACCCTAATGGGTGGTGGGGCCCACGAAGGTCCTTTCCACCGCCTCTCAGCTCTATAAATACCCATATATTCCAGAAACCCTAGGGGAGTTGACAAAACACAATTCCAGCCACCGCAAGTTCCAGAACCACGAGATCCAATCAGCTGGCCGCAAGTTCCAGAACCATGAGATCCAATCTAGAGCCCTATTTCGGCACCTTGCCAGAGGGTAACACGATCACGGAGGGGGAACACGATCATGGAGGGGTTCATCATCCTCATTGGTCCTCCTCTGATGATGTGTGAGTAGTTTACCACATACCTACAACTACGTAGGTAGTAGCTAGATGGCTTCTTCTCTCTTTTTGATTCTCAATACAATGTTCTCCTCAATGTTCTTGGAGATCTATTTGATGTAATGACTTTTTACGGTGTGTTTGTTGGGATCCGATGAATTGTGAGTTTATGATCAGATCTATTCATATCCATACATGATTATTATAGCCTCGTATTTCTTCTTTGATATTTCGGTTTTGTTTGGCCAACTTGATTGATTTATCTTACAATGGGAAGAGGTGCTTTGTGATGGGTTCGACCTTGCGGTGTCCTCACCCAGTGACAAAAGGGGTAGCGAGGCATGCATGTATCGTTGCCATTAAGGATAAAAAGATGGGTCCTATTCCTACATGAATAGATCTTGTCTACATCATGTCATCATTCTTATTGCATCACTCCATTTCTCCATGAACTTAATACACTAGATGCATGTTGGATAGCGGTCGATGTGTGGAGTAATAGTAGTAGATGCAGAATCGTTTCGGTCTACTAATCTTGGATGTGATGCCTATATACATGATCATTGTCTTGGATATTGTCATAATTATTTGCTCTTCTATCAATTGCCCAACAGTAATTTGTTTACCCACCATATGCTATTTTCCCGAGAGAAGCCACTAGTGAAATCTACGGCCCCCGGTCTATTTCCTACCATATATTTTCATATCTACATTGCTATTTGTGATTTCAATTTATTTGCCTCTTTTGTTTTAGAACTATATTATCAAAAACCCAAAAATATCTCGCTGAGTTTTATTTTCTTTTATTTCATTTGCATCTATCAATCTATCTATTTATCATATTTTACTACCTTCGAGGGATTGACAACCCCTCTTACGCGTTGGGTTGCAAGTATTTGTTATTTGTGTGCAGGTGTTGTTTACATAGTGTTGATTGTTCCTCCTACTAGAAACCCTGGTTTTATAACTGAGGGAAATACTTATCGTTGTTGTGCTGCATTATCCTCTCCTCTTCGGGGAAATACCAACGTAGATACAAGCAATCAAGAGTGCACAACAGGAAGGTATGAGTAGTGATTTGCATGTATATTGGTTATATGCATCAGAACTACATGATGAAAGAAGTACCTTCATGTCCATAATTCTTTCTTGCAAAAAATATGTGCAACAAGCAAGAGATCATCATGCCCATGAGTGGGATGCATATACTTACCTTGTGGTTCTTGATCAAATTCTTGAAGAAATAAGCTTGAGAAAACAATGTTAGATAACATAAGAAAACTTCAACAAGAGAAAAGACACAAGACCAACAAGAGTACCAAGATTGGGATGGCATGTATGAGGTGAGCATCACAAGGTGAGTACTCCATCAGATGAAACCATGTCCCCAAATAGAATCAAACAAGATTTCCAATAGAATTACAAAGTTATTTTTCTCCCCTAAACTTGAACTTCTTCTCTCTCTGAATCTAACATTGGATAATGGGAGTAGGTAGGGTGAGATAAAATCAGAGCAAACTAAAATCATAGCAAACTCTTTGGCAAACCGAGTCAAGGTAACAACTAAGCAAATTCTAGCAAAAGACTCAACTACAATGGTTATCATGTTTCTCCCCTCTTAGAAACATGTAGGTTCTCTCCTCTGTTGTAAAATGCATCTCTCTTCCTTAGGGTGTTCCCTTTGATATAGAAGAGATTTATAATAAGCTTTGATGTGTCTCTCCCCCCTTTGACATCAATTTCCAAGAAGGGTCTATCTTCATGTTTATTTGTAAAGTGGGTGTGGTCCTGGAGAAGCACAACTAGACAGGATGTAATTTATTTGCATGTAGAGTGAAAGAATCATCGAGTGGAGATGGCTAACGAAAATAAATAATTTGGCAAAAGGTTCTTTCAGCAGTGAAGTCGACGACTCTGAGTTGGTTTGATCAATGACTCCGAGTTAGGATGTTCACAGATATAGCACATTGGTAATACATCTCAAACGTATCTATAATTTTTGATTGTCCCATCCTATTATATTATCAATCTTGGATGTTTTATATGCATAATTATGCTATTTTATATCATTTTTTGGGACTAACCTGTTAACCTAGTGCCAAGTGCCAGTTGCTGTTTTTCCCTTGTTTTTGCCTTTACAGAAATCAATACAAAATGGAATGAAACTTTTTGACGATTTTTCTTGAACCACAAGACACCCTAGAAGCTTCGGGAGGAGGCCAGAGGAGCCACGAGGTGGCCACAAGCTCGTAGGGACCGCCACAGGTGGGGCACCCCCTGAGCTTGTGGGCCCCTCGTAGCCCCTCTAACACTAACTCTTCTTCTATAAATACCCAAATATTCCCTGTAGACCAGAGGGCACACCAAAAATACTTTTCCGCTACCGCAAGTTTCTGTTCTCGCGAGATCCCATATGGAGGCCTTTTCCGGTACTCTGTCGGTGGGGGATTTGATCACGGAGGGCTTCTACATCAACCTTGCTACCCTTCCGATGATGTGTGAGTAGTTTACCACAGATCTATGGGTCCATAGCTAGTAGCTAGATGGCTTCTTCTCTCTCTTTGATATTCAATACAATGTCCTCCTCGATGTTCTTGGAGGTCTATTCAATGTAATATTCTTTTGCGGTGCGTTTGTTGAGATTCGATGAATTGTGGGTTTATGCTCAGATTATCTATGCATATTATTTGAGTGTTCTCTAAACTCTTTTATGCATGATTAAGACAACTTTGTAATTCTCTCCGATCTATTGATTCGGTTTGGCCAACTAGATTAATTTATCTTGCAATGTGAGAGGTGCTTTTTAATGGGTTCAATCTTGCGGTGCTTATTCCCAGTGACAAAAGAGGACATGACACGTATTTGTATTGTTGCCATCAATGATAAAAAGATGGGGTTTGTTCATATTGATTGGATCTATCCCTCTACATCATGTCATCTTCCTTAAGGCATTACTTCATTCTTGTTAACTTAATACACTAGATGCATGCTGGATAGTGGTTGATGTGTGAAGTAATAGTAGTAGATGTAGGCAGGAGTCGGTCTACTTGTCACTGACGTGATGCCTATATTCATGATCATTGCCTTAGATATTGTCATAACTATGCGTTTTTTGCTCAATAATAATTTGTTTACCCATCATATGCTTTCTTTCAAGAGAGAAGCCTCTAGTGAAAACTATGGCCCCCGGGTCTATTTCTATCATATTATTTTCAGATCTATAAAACCAAAAACACAAAAATACCTTGCTGCAATTTATTTACCTTTATCTTATTTTTCACTTTTACTTATCGTTTATATCTATCACCATGAGATCTCATCCTTGCAAGTAACCGTGAAGGGATTGACAACCCCTTTAACACGTTGGGTGCAAGTATTTGTTTGTTTGTGTAGGCTCTATCATTGGAGACTTGTGTGTTCCTCCTACTGGATTGATACCTTGGTTCTCAACTGAGGGAAATAATTATCTCTACTTTGCTGCATCACCTTTTTCTCTCCAGGGAAAAAACCAACACAAGCTCAAGAAGTAGCAGGAACAATTTCTGGAGCCATTGTCGGGGAGGATCTACATCAAGGCTACAAAGTACTTATCATAAACTCTCATCTCTTGCATTTACATTATTCGCCATCTGTCTCTCGTTTTCATCTCCCCCACTTCTAAAACATTTTCAGAAAAACATAAAAATATTTGCCTTCTTTCTGTTCGCTTTTTCGTTTGCTATTTTTGTTTGTGTTGCCATGTGCCTTCTATTTGCTTGCATCTTTGCTTGCTAAAAATCTATTGATAAGGATCCACTTAAAGTTTTCTATATGGATCATCTTCGATCCATATGTGCTCATGCTGAAACCTCAACTAGTTTAGTTGAGGGAAAAATCATTAGATGAGCACGCTCATTTTGTGCGTCACCGTTTGTCTCAAAAAGGGGGACTCTTATGGAATCAAATAAATTATTTGCTATGCTATGCTTGGAATCTATGTGAAATTTATGATTTTACTTGTTGCTCAAAGTACCCTAAAAAACACCTTCCCTACCTATGCGAGTTTAATGATAATGAAATCCTATCTTCTTATGCCAAAGGTGTTTATAGTTACGATGATATCAAACAAATTAAAGGATTTGTTGCTTTTAAGGGTGCTCATGAAGTTGCTTATTTGATTGAAAAGTATGATATTACTCTCTACAAATCTGAAATTTTTGACATACTTAAATATTGCTATGAAAAGTATGCTTCTAATGCCCATGTTAAAGAATTTATTGAGAGAATGTCCACTACTTTGGGAGAAAAGAATGATATACATGAATCTATAGATAATTATGATTCCTTTGATTGTATTGAAATATCCCCTTGATGAACATGATGCTTGCTATTCTTATGGCCATGATGCAAATATTAATTATACTTATGGAGATGAACTTGCTATAGTTCCTTATGTTAAGCATGAGATTATTGCTATTGCATCCACACTTGACAGCTCCTTGAAAGAAAATCATGATTACAATGATGTTATTATAAATTCTATTAATGTCAATTGTGCTAATAATATGCAAAACCCCAAGCTCGGGGATGCTAAGTTTGATATGTCCACTACTTATTTCAATGATCATGATTGGGGTGATTCTTCTTATGATCTTGAAAAATTATTTAAGACTCATGATTAATATGTTTGCAATAATATTGAAAGTGGGTTTGGAAGAGAATCAACTTTAGGTAGAAGTAATCCCACATATTTGGATAGTGTTCAATCTCGTGAAATTTTTGATGAAAGTGGGCTTAGAGAGGTCATGACTTTATTTGATGATAATCCCACTATTTTGGAAGAGTGTCAACTTTGTATGCATGTGGATCATGTAATTATTATGAGAGAGGGAAGGTTGGAGAAATTTTCATGTTACTAAATTACCTCTCATTATGTTGAGATTATCAATGTTTTATTCTTCTCCCTTGCATATACTAGATTTTGCTTGTCTTGATAATTTGTTTGGTTATAAAATGCCTATGCATAGGGAGTATGTTAGATTTAAATGTAATCACATGTATACGATGCTCTCTTTGTTCTTCAATTCTTGTCTTCCACGTGAGCATCATTAAAATTATCAATGCCTAGCTAAAAGGCTTTAAAGAAAAGCGCTTATTGGGAGACAACCCAATATTTTTCTCTTCTGTTTTTCAATATATATGCAATTATACTTCTTTTATGATTGTGTTTTAGTATTTTAATTAGTGTTTATGCCAAGTAAGACCTTTGGGATGATTTGGAAGATTGTGATTTGATTCTGTGAAAAAAAAACTTTTGCGCCCAGTTATGGAATTTTGTAAATTCACATAACCGTGTTCTTGCTCTGATTTTTTTTACTAAAGATTGTTATACAAATTGCCCATGTTTTCCTAATTTTTCAGAATTTTTAGAGTTACAGAAGTATGACTATAATTCGGATCTTTACAAACTATTCTATTTTAACAGATTCTGGTTACACTGTCTTGTTTGCTTCTTTTGATGAATCTATGGGTCATATCGGGGGGTCTGAACCATGGAGAAGTTAGAATATAATAGATATAATGCAAATATAAAATTTGAATGAGTTCACAACAATACCTAAAAGTGGTGATTTGCTTTATTATACTAATGGATCTCACGAGTTGTCTGTTGAGTTTTGTGTTTTGAAGTTTCCAAGTTTTGGGTGAAGTTTCGATGGACTAAGGAATAAGGAGTTGCAAGAGCCTAAGCTTGAGGATGCCTAAGGCACCCCAAGGTAATATTCAAGGACAACCAAGCATCTAAGCTTGGGTATGCCTCGGAAGGCATCCCCTCTTTTGTCTTCAATCCATCGGTAAATTACTTGAGGCTATATTTTTATTCACCACATGTTATGTGTTTTGCTTGGAGCGTCTTGAATTATAAGAGTCTTTGCTTTATTTTCTTTTTAGTTTGCCACAATCATCCTTGCTCGACACACCTTTTGAGAGGGACACACATTAATCGGGAATTTGTTAGAATACTCTACGTGATTCACTTATATTTTTCGAGTTAGGTAGTTGCTCTAGTGCTTCACTTATATTTTTTTAGAGCATGGTGGTGGTTATATTTTAAAGAAATTGATGAACTCTCATGCTTCACTTATATTATTTTGAGAGTGTTATAAAATTATGGCAATTTGCTTGGATTGTGAATTTAGTCCTAATATGATGGTTATTCAAGAGAGATATAATAAAAACTTTCATGAAGATCACTGAATATATGAGAAGTTTGATTACTTGCACTTGTTTTGAGATATAAATATGGTATTAGAGTCATGCCAGTGAGTAATTGTGGTTTATTAAGAATATTTGTTCTAAGGTTTGTGATTCCCGAAGCATGCACGTATGGTCTCTTGTTATGCTATGATATTGGAGCATGATTTATTATTGATTGTATTCCGTGAGTGGCAGTCAGGGACAAGTGATGGTATTTTCCTACCAATCTATCCCCCTAGGAGAATGCGTAATAGTACTTTACTTCGAGTGTTAATAAAATTTTGCAATAAGTATGTGAGTTCTTTATGACTAATGTGAGTCCATGGATTACACGCATTCTCGCCTTTCCACATTTTGCTAGCCTCTTCAGTACCGTGCATTGCCCTTTCTCACCTTGAGTTGTGGTGCAAACTTCGTCAGTGCATCTAAACCCCGTGATATATATGATACTCTCTATCACACATAAGCCACCTTATATCTTCCTCAAAACAGCCACCATACCTACCTATTATGTCATTTCAATAGCCATTCCAAGATATATTGCCATGCAACTCCCACCGTTATGTTTTATTATGACACATACCATCATTGTCATATTGGTTTGCATGATCATATAGTTGGCATAGTATTTGTGGCTTGGCCACCGTTCATATTTTTTTATACATGTCACGCTAGATCATTGCACATCACGGTACACCGTCGAAGGCATTCATATAGAGTCATATTTTTGTTCTACTATCGAGTTGTAATTCTTGAGTTGTAAGTAAATAAAAGTGTGATGATCATCATTATTAGAGCATTGTCCCATGTGAGGAAAGGATGATGGAGACTATGATTCCCTCACAAGTTGGGATGAGACTCTGGACGGAACTAAAAAAAGAGGCCAAAGAGCCCAAAGAGAAAATAAAGAAAGAAAAAATGAGAGAAAAAGAGAGAAGGACAATGTTACTATCCTTTTCCATACTTGTGCTTCAAAGTAGCACCATGTTCTTCATGATAGAGAGTCTCCCATTTTGTCACTTTCATTTACTAGTGGGATTTTTTCATTATAGAACTTGGCTTGTATGTGCTTCCTCAAATGCCCTAGGTCTTCATGAGCAAGCAAGTTGGATGCACACCTTGAGCTTTCATAAACTTATAGCCCTAGTGCATCTGTGGCATGGTAATCCCTACTCCTTGCGTTGACATCAATTGATGGGCATCTCCATAGCCCGTTGATTACCCTCTACAATGTGAGACTTCCTCTTTTTTTGTATTTTGCACACAACCTCCAACATTATATTCTATTCCACCCATAGTGCTATATCCATGCCTCACACTCATGTATTGTGTGAGAGTTGAAAAAGTTGAAGCGCGTTAAAAAGTATGAACCAATTGTTTGGCTTGTCATCGTGGTTGTGCATGATAAATAATTTGTGTTAAGAAGATGGAGCATGACAAGACTATATGATTTTGTAGGGATACATTTCTTTAGCCATTATATTTTGGAAAGACAAGATTGCTTTTTAGTATGCTTGAAGTATTTGTTTTTATGTCAATATTAAACTTTTGTTTTGAATCTTACGGATCTGAATTTTCATGCCACATAAAGAAAGATTACATGATAAACATGTTAGGTAGCATTCCACATCAAAAATTCTATTTTTATCATTTACCTACTCGAGGACGAGCAGAATTAAGCTTGTGGATGCTTGATACATCTCCAACGTATCTATAATTTTTTATTGTTCTGTGCTATTATATTATCAATCTAGGATGTTTTATATACATTATTATGCTATTTTATATCAGTTTTTGGAATTAACCTATTAACCTAGTGCCAATTGCTGTTTTCCCCTTGTTTTTGCCTTTACAAAAAATCAATACCAAACGGAGTCCAAACGGAACAAAACTTTTTGATGATTCTCTTGGACCACAAGACACCCTATAAGCTTTGGGAGGAGGCCAGACGAGCCACGAGGTGGCCACAAGCTCGTAGGGCGCTCCCCAGGGGGGCGCCCCCTGAGCTTGTGGGCCCCTCATCGCTCCTCTAACCCTAATTCTTCTTCTATAAATACCCAAATATTCCCCATAGGCCAGAGGGCACACCAAAAGTACTTTTCCACCGCCACAAGTTTCTGTCTTCGTGAGATCCCATATGGAGGCCTTTTACGAGGGGGGTTCGACCATGGAGGGCTTCTACATCAACCTTGGTGCCCTTCCAATGATGTGTGAGTAGTTTATCACAGACCTACGGGGCCATAGCTAGTAGCTAGATGTCTTATTCTCTCTCTTTGATCTTCAATACAATGTTCTCCTCGATGTTCTTGGAGATCTATTCAATGTAATCTTCTTTTGCGGTGCGTTTGTTGAGATCTGATGAATTGTGGGTTTATGATCAGATTATCTATGAATATTATTTGAGTCTTCTCTGAACTCTTTTATGCATGATTAAGATATCTTTGTATTTCTCTCCGATCTATTGATTTGGTTTGGCCAACGAGATTGATCTTTCTTGCATGGGAGAGGTGATTTGTAACGGGTTGAATCTTGCGGTGCTTATTCCCAATGATAGAAGGGGACATGAAACGTATTTGTATTGTTGCCATTAAGGATAAAAAGACGGGGTTTGTTCATATCGATTGGATCTATCCCTCTAAATCATGTCATCTTGCTTAAGGCATTACTCCATTCTAGTTAACTTAATACACTAGATCCATTCTGGATAGCGGTCGATGTCTAGATTAATAGTAGTAGATGCAGGCAGGAGTCAGTCTACTTGTCACGAATGTGATGCCTATATTCATGATCATTTCCTTAGATATCGTCATAACTATGCATTTTTCTATCAATTGCTCAACAGTAATTTGTTTACCCACTGTATGCTTTCTTTCAAGAGAGAATCCTCTAGTGAAAACTATGGCCCCCAGGTCTATTTCCATCATGTTATTTTCAGATCTATAAAACCAAAAACACAAAAATACTTTGCTGAAATTTATTTACCTTTATCTTATTTTGCACTTTTACTTATCGTTCATATCTATCACTATCAGATCTCATCCTTGCAAGTAACCGTGAAGGGATTGATAACCCCTTTATCATGTTGGGTGCACGTATTTATGTGTTTGTGTAGGTGCTATCATTGGAGACTTGTGTGTTCCTCCTACTGGATTGATACCTTGGTTCTCAGCTGAGGGAAATACTTATCTCTACTTTGTTGCATCACCCTTTCCTCTTCAAGGGAAAAACCAATGCAAGCTCAAGAAGTAGCAATCGGCTGATCCGAGTTAGTCCTTTTTAGTTGCACTGATGAACTTTGTGCAATGTTTTGTTACACTTCGGTGTAACCGATGTGTTTCAAGTCAGAAGAACCGAGTTCATCATAGAAGGAAAATTTGGTCAACTCAGCTCACTTGAACTTGATTTCTCACAAGGATTTTTAGGGAATTAGAATAAGATTTGCAATTAATTGACTTGAAACTAGCTAAAGAAAAGAACACAAAAATAAGGAGATCTAGATGAAGTTTTTTCTGAAAGGGGAAACACTCTAGCAAGAAGAATGCAAACTAAAGAGACACTAGAAAAATTCATCTAGAGGGGTTCTGCAACTAGGTCTCCTATGTTAGAGTATATTGACTTAGGAGTCAAGTGATATCACTTGATTATAGGTCATACTCATCTTTAAGCTCAAAATGGAGTTACCATCTTTCGTTTAAGCATTTCAATGTATTCACATCTTGTTGAGTTTCTTTGACTCATGTATTTGAGTAAAGCTTCTCGAAGATGTGAGGACTTGCATTGGGTTTGCAGTAGATGTCCATCATGTAGTTGAACTTGAGGTGGATGCTCATCGAATGAAGTTGAGAGGAATCCTTTCATTTGTAGTTCATCTTCCTACATGGGTTAGTTTTGCAAGGAACAACATATGTAGCCAATTTGACAAGAGTGAAGCGTAGAGTCATATATTGCCAATTGATATGTTTGAGTTGTCTTGTTCCTTGGGTACAACAAAGGGTATAAATACTTTGTCCAATTTCCATTTCTCAAGATAGGGTTTTGAGAGAAAGCTCATGATATGATGTACATCCAAGTACCTACAGGGGTTAGATGCAATACAAGGGAGCATTGTATCCAAGATATGGAATGATCACCATCGAGGTATTATCAAGGATTAGTCATAAAAGCTCATGCCCTTGAATGCATCCAAGTGAGTGTCTAGTTCACGTTGGAAGCATTAATGACATTTAAATCACTTCTCAAGTGACCAAATATCTTCTCATCAAGAGGTTTAGTGAAGATATCCGCCAACTGTTTGTCGGTATGAACATGCTTGAGGTTAGTGTCACCTTTAGCAAGATGATCTCGAATGAGATGACGATGAACCTCAATATGCTTAGTTTGAGAATGTTGCACTGGATTGTGTGCAATCTTGATAACACTCTCGTTGTCACATAGTAATTGCACATGTCTCACATGTATCCCTTAATCTTTGAGAGTTTGTGTCATCCATAGTAATTGACCACAACATGATCCAGCTTCAATGCATTCCGTTTCGGCGGTGGATAGAGATACCAAATTTGTTTCTTGGAAGACCAAGACAGAGAGATATACCAAGAAATTGATATGTACCCGAAGTGGATTTTCTATCAACCTTGTCTCAAGCATTGTCCGAATTGGAATAGCCAACAAGTTTGAAAGAAGATCCTTTGGGATACCAAATGCCAACGTTTAGTGTATGTAAGTATCTCATAATTCTTTTCATGGCCTTAAGATGACATTATTTTGGTGCCACTTGATATCATGCACACATGCACACACTTAGCATAATGTCGGGATGGGAGGCACATAGATATAGCAATGAACCAATCATGGATCGATAAACCTTTTGATGAATGGGTTTGCCATCCTTTGTCAAGTTAAGATGTCTAGTGGTAGGCATGGGGTTTTTCACACCTTTTGTTTCTTGCATGTTGAACTTCTTAATAATTCCTTGGTATACTTTGTTCGAGAAACAACGGTACCATCCCTAGTTTGCTTGATTTGCAAGCCAAGGAAGAATTTGAATTCACATATCATAGAAATTTCATACTTTTCTGACATCAATCTTCCAAACTTTTCACTAAAGAGAGGGTTAGTAGATTCAACATATATTTGGCACACAAATAGTTCACCATATACTCTCTTAGTAAACAAGGTTGAATCAATTTTACCAATTTCAAAGCATTTTTCAATAATAAACTTTGCCAAGCCTTTATACCAAGCTCTAGGGGCTTATTTGAGACAACAGAGAGCTTTTTGAAGTCTATAGACATGGTTTGGTTTCTTTTGATTAACAAAGCCGGGAGGTTGTTTAACATAAACTTACTCCTCAATTTCACCAATTAAGAAAGCAGTTTTAATATCCATTTGGTAGAGGGTGATATCATGGTGATTGGCATAAGAAAGTCAAATGTGAATGGACTCAAGTCTAGCACCGGGGGCATAAGTCTCACCAAAGTCCATACATTTGACTCGAGTGTAGCCTTGAGCGACGAGACAAGCCTTGTTGCGTATGATTTGTCCAGCCTCATCTTGCTTGTTTGGAAAAATCCATTTGGTTCCGGTGACATTTTGTTCATCCTTGGGCTTCTCAACCAATGGGCACACTTGATTCCTCTCGAAGTTGTGTAGCTCTTCGTGCATAGCATTCACCCAATCGGGGTCTTCGAGGGCTTCATCAACCTTCATAGGATCAATGCTAGAGATGAATGAGTAATGCTCATAAGAGTTAGCTAAACAAGATTTAGAGCGAGTAATTATTCCAGATTTGATGTCACTAAGAATTTGTTCGACGGGATGATGCTTGTCAACTCTTGATCTAACTCAAGTTAGCTTTTGCTTGGGTTGTGGTGATGCATCCTCATCATCATCTTATCCTTCATTGTTTTTGGTGTCATTGTTTGAGGAGGTGGAGAAGGAGGTCAAGGTGGATCATCTTGTTGTACTTCCTCATTCCCTTCATCTTGACGTGTTCCACTTGTTGATGCCTCCATATCAACTTGTGGTTCACCTTGATGTGAAGTTGAAGCTTCCACTTGAATGGACAAAGTAATCTCCTTCACCTCCGTTGGAAGGATCTTGCCGATAGACAAGTGATGTCTACAATCCTTCAGAGGTGTAGGATGAAGATGGTCTCTTTTAAACGACCATGCAACCAAATACAAGAAATCTCTTGTGTCCCCAACACACCCAATACGATGGAAAATTGTATAGGTGCACTAGTTCGGCGAAGAGATGGTGATAAAAGTGTAATATGGATGGTAGAAATATATTTTTGTAATCTGAATAAATAAAAACAGTAAGGTAGCAAATAGTAAATGGGCACAAAAACGGTGTTGCAATACTTAAAAATGAGGCATAGGGTCCGTACTTTCGCTAGTGCAACATAGTTGGATCATATGATTATCTCTCAAAGTGCAATAAAGAATCACTACCAACTTCCCATTAACAGAGAACAAAAGATAGGAATTGTTTGTAGGTCACGAAACCACCTCAAAGCTATTCTTTCCGTTCGATCTATTCAAGAGTTCGTACTAAAATAACACAAAGCTATTTTTTCATTCGATCTATCCTAGAGTTCGTACTAGAATAACACCAAAGCAAATTCATATTCATAATACTCAATCCACACAAAGAACTATAAAGAGACCCCAAAGTTTCCGTCGGACAAAAACCTGCATCAACCCCTATGCATAGATTACCCCAATATCACCGCAGGAATCCGCGAGTTGAATGCCATAACACATATCAAGCGAATCAATAAGATACTTCATTGTCACCTCAAGTATTCATATTGCAAGACATATATCATGTGTTCTCATCTCTAAATATTCAATCCGACAAGACAAATTTTGAAGGGTAAAGATTCAATTCATCATAACAAGAGTATAGAGGGGAGAAACATCATATGATTCGACTATATTAACAAAGCCCATGATATAGATCATGAGAGAGAGAGAGATCAAACACATAGCTACTGGTACAAACCCTCAGCCCCAAGGGTGGACTACTCCCTCCTCATCGTGGTGGCCGCCGGGATGATGAAGATGGCCACCGGAGATGATTCCCTCCTCCGGCAGGGTGCAGGAACGGGGTGTAGATTGATCTCGTGGATACAGAGGCCTTGCGGCGGCGGAACTTCTGATCTAGGGCTACCCCGAAGGGTTTCAGAATATTTGGGAATTTATAGTGCAAAGAGGGGGTGCGGGAGGCCACCGAGGTGGGCACAACCCACCTGGGCGCGCCATGGGGCCCTAGCACGCCCTGGTGGGTTGTGCCCCCTAGGGGCACCCCCAGGTGCAGCTCAGGCCCATCGGGTTCCTTCTAGTCTAGAAAAAATCTCCAAAAAGTTACGCGGTGTTTGGACTCCATTTGATATTGATTTCCTGCGATGTAAAAAACAAGCAAAAAATAACAACTGGCACTGGGCACTAGGTCAATAGGTTAGTCCCAAAAAATGATATAAAGTTGCTATAAAATGATTGTAAAACATCCAAGAATGATAATATAATGGCATGAATACTTCATAAATTATAGATACGTTGGAGACGAATCAACAAGCCTTGAATTGCCTCCGAAGGATCTTTGTCTCCTACATCAATTGGCAATTGGTCGACTTGCATGTCGTTAGATTCATCAAACTTCACCTCTACCGTCTCTTCAAACTTTCGAGTGAAGTTGTTGTAGACACGGTAAGTGTGAGTTCGATCAGTAGCCGAGTAGGAAACCTTCATGAGATTTAGGAGAAAATTTTGAACGACGATGCTTATCAAGAATGTAACACTTTGAGCCAAATACTCCGAAGTATCCAACTTGTGGCTTGTTACTGGTAAGTACCTCGTATGCCATTTTGCCAAGAAGCTTGTGGGGGTAAAGTCGATTTGTAGCATAACAAGCCGTCTCAACTATTTCTGCCCAAAAGTGTTTTGGTGTCTTCTATTCATCGTTCTCGCCATCTCAACAAGGGTATGGTTCTTCCTCTCAACAACTCCATTTTGTTGAGGTGTGTACGTAGCTGAGAACTCATGTGTGATGCCTTATTCATCAAGAAAGGTATCCATATTAGCGTTCTTGACCTTCGTTCCATTGTCGCTCAGAACCTTCTTGATCTTCACTTCAAATTGATTTTGGGCCTTCCTAGCGAAGTTCTTGAAGATCTTTTGTACCTACGACTTGTCATCGAGAAAGAACACCCATGTAAATCTTGAAAAATCATCAGTAATGACCAAACCAAAAGAGTTACCACCAAGGCTTCTGTAAGCATTGGGACTGAAGAGATCCATATGGAGAATCTCAAGAGGTCTCCTCATGGTCATAATGTTCTTCATGGAATGACTTCCTCCAACTTGCTTTCCTGCTTGACAAGCACTAGAAAGTCCATCCTTGTCAAATATATCATCTTTAACACCAAGGATATGATCTCCTCTAACAAGTTTATCAAGATTTCGCATGCCAACATGTCCTAGTCTTGTATGCCATAACCAACCTTTAGAAGATTTTACAATAATACATGTACAAGGTTGAGCTTTTTTTAGCGAAATCAACAATGTATAGATCACCTCTATGGATGCCGGTAAAGACCATATTATGATTATCTCGATGAAACCCTTGGCAATCTAGTTCGGTAAATAGAACATTGAAACAAAAGTCGGCTAGTCTAGATATGGAAAGAAGATTGTAGCCAAGAGACTCAATGAGCATAACATTTTGAATGGATCTATCATTGGATATGGCCACCTTACCAAAGGCAAGTACCTTACCCTTGGAGTTATCTCCAAAAGTCACATACTTTTGTGGACCATCGTTCTTAGAAAGCTCACGAAACATGTCTATATCACTGGCATGTGATTGGTGCATCCACTATCAAGAATCTATTCTTTTCCCCCGGCCATGTATTCTCGAAGATTTGCCATGAGACTAAGATTTCTCATAGTATTCTCATATTTGATGTTGAATTCTTCATCCTCATCATAATAGCCATGTTTAACATTAGCACCATATATGTGATCATCACCTAGGGCAAATGATTCGTTAGATTTATGGTCCTGACAATGTGCAAGCTTGTGAATTCTAATAGTTTCCATGATAGTGTTGCTAATGGTTCCAACATCACCTTTAGGACGCATAAGATCACGAAGCTCAAATAGACATTCATCAATCTTAGGATCACTAGGCTTCATTTTATGAAAGGAAATGGACTTATGTAGAATCTCATTAAGGTTCTTCAATGAGTAATTGGGAAAGCGTTCCTCAATATGCTTCCACAAAGTGTATGGTCATTCAAAGTTTTGCATATGAACAAGCACATTTTTACGTAATCCTCTAATGGTAAGATTGACGGTTCTAAGATTATGAAGCATATCAATTTCCTTTCCATGAGTGGGGTGCAAAGGCTCAATAGGAGATACATCAGGACATTTAACATACTTACTCAAGTTAAATTCATCAAAGATAGCAATTTCAACTTTCCAAGAGTTATAGTACTCTCCATCGAGAATGAGCACTCTATGTCTAAGACTCCCCAAAGTAGACACATACATCTTCCTCCAATGGTGATAAAACCAAATCAATGGAGACCAGATCTCTGATACCAATTGTAGGATCGGAGAAGATAGGTCGGGGGGGGGGGGGTGTGAATAGACTCTTAATCAACCAAAGGTGCAGTTTTTAGTTCTCTTGAAACTTAGGCAGATTTTGGCACTAGTTAAGATAACACCAAGACCTCCTACACATGCATATCTAGAAATAGGGCATCAGAAATAGTAAATCATGCAATTGTGCGGAAAGTAAAGGATAGAGATGGAAGATCAAATGCAATTAAGACATGATGATTTTTGTCGTGGTTCTGATAGGTGGTGCTATTGTACATACACGTCAATGAAGACTTCAAACCACGGAGGGGAACCATTGCGCGAGTCCACGTAGCCCCCCCCCATGAAGGGTCCATGAAGAAGCAACCTTGCCTATTCCACAATGGCTTACACCCACAAAGGACTAGCCTCACACGGGTAGATCTTCATGAAGTAGGCGATCTCCTTGCCCTTAGAAACTCATTGGTTCAACTCCACGATCTCTTGGAGGCTCCCAAGTGACACCTAACCAATCTAGGATACACCACTCTCCAAAGGTAAAAGAAGGTGTTGTTGATGATGAACTCCTTTCTCTTGTGCTTCAAATGATAGTATCTCCAACACTTAATCACTCTTTCATAGATTTGGCTTTGGTAGAAAAGGGGATTGAATGAGAAGCAACTTGGGAAAGGATAGAAATTGGGGAAGGATAGAAATCAAGGTTCAAATGGTTGGATTGGAATATCTTGATCTCAACACATGAGTAGGTGGTTCTCCCTCAGAAAATGAGTAATGGAAGTAGTGGTTTGTTCTGATGGATCTCTTAGAGAGTAGGTGGTGGTGGAGGGGTATATATATGCAACACCAAAAATCCAACCGTTACAAGTCTTTGACCCAATTCAGTGACACGGATTCAGAAATCCTGGTGAGACCAACTAGTGCAAAAGACTTGACCATTAGGATTTTTGGTGAAACCAAACAGGATGACTCGGTGTGACCGAAGTGCAATGGCTAGGGCAAGACTTCATTTTCATAGTTCCAATCGTTTCAACTTGGTAATTATGAAATGAAACAACTTCACTATAGAAACTTGGTCTGGCCATCTCGGTGGGACCGAGATCTATATTGGTTGTACCGAAACGTTAGGGTTTGGCATGCAGTAGTGTATGGTTCATCTTGGTGGGTTCGGATGGGAAGATTTTGGTGGGACCGAGATGGAATTTAGTGTTTTGGATATAAATGATGTGGAGAAGTGGTTGACAAATTTGGAGCAATATCACTAAGCACTTGAGCAATTGAGTCATGATCAAAACTCATCCCCTTTTAATAGTATTGGCTTTCCTATGGACTGAATGTGATCTTGGATCACTTAACCAAAAATGTAGAGTCTTGGAGCTTTGCCAATCCTTATCCTTACAATTTTGAAGGGGTCCACATCCTCATGTCCTTGCCATGCCACTTTTGAACTTATTTGAAATATGCTAGATTAAGGTGTTAGTACAACAATATGCATGTTGACATTAATTACCATAGCCACCAAGGGAGAAAATGTGCTTTCACGTTGTCGCAGCAGACGACCATGGCCTTATGGAAATTGCAAAGAAACTCCTGAAGGAGTTGGCGAAGCCAAGAGCACTCAGCGACGGAGTTGGCCGCCCGGTATTCCGCCTCAACACTTGAAGGGGAGACCATGGGTTGTTGTTTAGACGACCACGAGATCATTGAAGGCCCAAGATAGACAAAGTAGCCCGATGTAGAGCGTCGAGTGTCCAGACAGCCAGCCCAGCTGACGTCCTAATAAGCCATGAGGTCGCTGGAGGAGGACGCCGCTAGCTTGAGCCCAAGATCCATGATGCCGTGAATATAGCAAAAAATCTGCTTCACCAGGGTCCAATGGGAGTCACGCGGAGCATTCATGTGAAGACACACATTCTGCATGACATATTGTAGGTCCGGGCGTGTGAGGGTCAAGTACTGCAGTGCACCGACGATGGAGTGATAAAATGCTACATCCGGCACAGACGAGCCATCAAAATCAAACATCTTGGCCTTTGTGTCGGCAGGCGTGGCAGTAGGCGTGCAGTTAATCATGCCCGCGCACTCGAGAATCTCATGAGCATAATGCTGCTGATGAAGAAAGAACCCGTCAGCGCGCTGTACCATGTTGATGCTGAGGAAAAAGTGCAGAGGCCCTAGATCGATCCTTGAGGGCAAACTCATCTCGGAGACGAGCAGTGAGCTAACACAGGAGCTCAATGGAGGACACCGTCAGGATGATGTCGTCGACATAAAGCAGAAGGTAAGTGGTAGCAGCGCCCTGATGGTAGATGAGTAATGGTGTGTCAGAGCGGGTGGAGCAAAATCCGAGCTGCTGGAGGAAGGCAGCGATGCGCTAGTAACACGCATGTTGTGCCTGCTTGAGCCCGTAGAGGGATTGAGAAAGCAAACACACGTGATCCGAATGAGTGGCGTCGACGAATGAGGTAGGCTACTAGCAGAACACCTGCTCGGCGAGATTACCATGAAGAAATGTGTTGGAGACATTGAACTGATGCACATGCCATGCGCGATACACTTCACGGCGTAGAACAACGCGAAACATGCCCGATTTAACAACTGGAGCAAAGGTGTTGGTGAAGTCAACTCCGATGCGCAGTCGAAAGCCACCGAGCACCCAACGCGTTTTGTAGCGCTCAAGAGAATCATCAGGGCGGGTCTTGTGGCAGAACGCCCATTTCTGAGTGATTACGCTGGCATGGGGAGGCCACGGCACAAGTTGCCACATATGGTTGCGCTATAAAACGTCAAACTCCTTTTGCATCGTGGTGAGCCAGTTAGGGTCGTGAAGAGCAGCGCAAGTTGAAGAGGAAACTGACTGCTACCTCTTGAGCATGCGTTGGTTTTCCCTTGAAGAGGAAATGGTGATGCAGCAAAGTAGCGTAAGATTTCCCTCGGTTTGAGAACCAAGGTATCAATCCAGTAGGAGACGACACACAAGTCACCTAGTACCTGCACAAACAATCAAGAACCTTGCAACCAACGCGATAAAGGGGTTGTCAATCCCTTCACAACCAATCGCAAAACTGAGATCTGATAGAGATAATAAAGTAATTATTTTTTGTATTTTTGTTGTATAGATTGGAAACTAAAGATCGCAAAATAGTAAACGAGATGTGATGCAAATAAAAGAGATGTAATATAATAATAAAGAGAGCCGGGGGCCATAGGTTTCACTAGTGGCTTCTCTCAAGATAGCATTTATTATGGTGGATGAACAAATTACTGCCAAGCAATTGATAGAAGAGCGCATAATTATGAAGACATCTAAAGCAATGATCATGAACATAGGCATCACGTCCATGTCAAGTAGACTGAAACGATTCTGCATCTACTACTATTACTCCACACATCGACCGCTATCCAGCATGCATCTAGAGTATTAAGTTCATAAGAACGGAGTAATGCATTAAGCAAGATGACATGATGTAGAGGGATAAACTCAAGCAATATGATATAAACCCCATCTTTTTATCCTCGATGGAAAAAATACAACACGTGCCTTGCTCCCCCTACTGTCACTTGGAAAGGACACCGCAAGATTGAACCCAAAGCTAAGCACTTCTCCCATTGCAAGAAAGATCAATCTAGTAGGCCAAACTAAACCGATAATCTGAAGATACTCGCAAAGATATCAAATCATGCATGTAATAATTCAGAGAAGAACCAAATAATATTCATAGATAATCTTGTTCATAAACCCACAATTCATTGGATCTTGGCAAACACACCGCAAAAGAATATTACATCGAATAGATCTCCAAGAACATCGAGGAGAACATGGTATTGAGAATAAAAGAGAGAGAAGAAGCCATCTAGCTAATAAAAATGGACCCGAAGGTCTGTGGTCAACTACTCACGCTTCATCGGAGAGGCAATGGTGTTGACGTAGAAGCCCTCCATGATCAATTCCCCCTCTGGCAGATCACCAGAAAAGGCCCCAAGATGGGATCTCATGGGTACACAAGGTTGCAGCGGTGGAAAAGTGGTTTCGGGGCTCCCCTGATGTTTCCAGGGTATAAGAGTATATATAGGTGAAAGAAGTATGTCAGTGGAGTACGAGGGGCCCACGAAAGTGGGGGGTGCGCCTACCCCCTAGGCGCGCCCTCCTGCCTCGTGGCCTCATCGTAGAGTCCCAGACTTCAACTCCAAGTCTTCTGGATTGCTTCCGGTCCAAGAAAGATCCTCGCGGAGGTTTCATTCCGTTTGGACTCCGTTTGGTATTCCTTTTCTGTAAAACACTGAAATAGGCAAAAAAATAGAAACTGGCCCTAGGCCTCCGATTAATAGGTTAGTCCCAAAATAATATAAGAGAGCATATTAAATCCCATTAAACATCCATAACAGATAATATAATAACATGGAACAATCAAAAATTATAGATACGTTGGAGACGTATCAAGCATCCGGAAGCTTCATTCCTGCTCGTCCTCGAGTAGGTAAATGATAAAAACATAATTTTTGATGTGGAATGCGACCTAGCATATTTATCAATGTAATTTTCTTTATTGTGTCATGAATGCTCAGATCTGAAAGATTCAAGACAAAAGTTTAATATTGACATAAAAATAATAATACTTCAAGCATACTAACAAAGCAATCATGTCTTCTCAAAATAACATGGCCAAAGAAAGTTATCCCTACAAAATCATATAGTCTAGTTATGCTCTATATTCATCACACAAAGTATTTAATCATGCACAACCCCGATGACAAGCCAAGCAATTGTTTCATACTTTTGATGTTCTCAAACTTTTTCAATCTTCACGCAATAGATGAGCATGAGCCATGGACTTTACACTATAGGTGGAATAGAATGGTGGTTGTGGAGAAGACAAAAAGGATAAGATAGTCTCACATCAACTAAGCATATCAATGGGATATGGAGATGCCCATCAATAGATATCAATGTGAGTGAGTAGGGATTGCCATGCAATGGATGCACTAGAGCTATAAGTGTATGAAAGCTCAACAAGAAAACTTAGTGGGTGTGCATCCAACTTGCTTGCTCGCGAAGACCTAGGGCACTTTTTAGGAAGCCCATCATTGGAATATACAAGCCAAGTTCTATAATGAAAAATTCCCACTAGTATATGAAAGTGACAACATAGGAGACTCTCTATCATGAAGATCATGGTGCTACTTTGAAGCACAAGTGTGGTAAAAGGATAGTAGCATTGTCCCTTCTCTCTTTTTATCTCTTTTTTTATTTGGGCCTTTCTATTTTTTTATGGCCTCTTTTTTTAGTCCGGAGTCTCATCCCGACTTGTGGGGGAATCATAGTCTCCATCATCCTTTCCTCACATGGGACAATGCTCTAATAATGAAGATCATAACACTTTTATTGACATACAACTCAAGAATTAAACTCGATACTTAGAACAAAGTATGACTCTATGTGAATGCCTCCGGCGGTGTACCGGGATGTGCAATGATTCAAAAGTGATATGTATGAAAAATTATGAATGGTGGCTTTGCCAGAAATACAATGTCAACTACATGATCATGTTAGCAATATGACAATGATGGAGGGTGTCATAATAAACGGAAGGGTGGAAAGTTGCATGGCAATATATCTCGGAATGGCTATGGAAATGCCATAATAGGTAGGTATGGTTGCTGTTTTGAGGAAGGTATATGGTGGGTGTCTGGTACCGGCAAAAGTTGCGCGGTACTAGAGAGGCTAGCAATGGTGGAAGGGTGAGAGTGCGTATAATCCATGGACTCAACCTTAGTCATAAAGAACTCACATACTTATTGCAAAAATTTATTAGTTATTGAAACGAAGTACTACATGCATGCTCCTAGGGGGATAGATTGGTAGGAAAAGAACATCGCTCGTCCCCGACCGCCACTCATAAGGAAGATAATCAATAAATAAATCATGCTCCAACTTCATCACATAACGGTTCACCATACGTGCATGCCACGGGAATCACAAAATTTAACACAAGTATCTCTCAAATTCACAACTACTCAACTAGCATGACTCTAATACCACCATCTTCATATCTCAAAACAATCATAAAGAATCAAACTTCTCATAGTATTCAATGTACTTTATATGAAAGTTTTTATTATACCCATCTATGATGCCCATCATATTAGGACTAAGTTTATAACCAAAGAAAATTACCATGCTGTTCTAAAGGACTCTCAAAATAATATAAGTGAAGCATGAGCGATCAATAATTTCTATAAAATAAAACCACCACCGTGCTCTAAAAAGATATAAGTGAAGCACTAGAGCAATATTATCTAGCTGAAAAGATATAAGTGAAGCACAAAGAGTATTCTAATAAATTCCGATTCATGCGTGTCTCTCCCAAAATGTGTGTACAGCAAGGATTATTGTGGTAAACTAAAAATCGAAGACTCAAATCATACAATACGCTCCAAGAAAAACTCATATCATGTGGTGAATAAAAATATAGCCTCAAGTAAAGTTACCGATAGACGAAGACGAAAGAGGGGATGCCTTCCGGGGCATCCCCAAGCTTAGGCTTTTGGTTGTCCTTGAATTATCTTGGGGGTGCCTTGGTAATCCCCATGTTTAGTCTCTTGCCACTCCTTATTCCAAAATCCATCAAATCTTTACCCAAAAACTTGAAAACTTCACAACACAAAACTTCAACAGAAAATCTCATGAGCTCCGTTAGTATAATAAAATAAACCACCACCTTAAGGTACTGTAATGAAATCATTCTTTATTTATATTGGTGTTAAACCTACTGTATTCCAACTTCTCTATGGTTCATACCCCCCGATACTACTCATAGATTCATCAAAATAAGCAAACAACACACGAAAAACAGAATCTGTCAAAAACAGAACAGTCTGTAGAAATCTATAACTTTCAAATATTTCTGCAACTCTAAAAATTCTGAAATAAATTGGTGGACATGAGGAATTTGTCTAATAATCATCTGAAAAAGGAATCAACCTAAAATCACTCTCCAGTAAAAATTACAGCTATTCTCGTGAGTGCAAAAGTTCTGTTTTTTACAGCAAGATCGCAAAGACTTCAACCAAGTCTTCCCAAAGGTTCTACTAGGCACAAACACTAATTAAAACATAAAAGTACATCTAACTAGAAGCTAGATGAATTTCTTATTACTAAACAAGAGCAAAAATCAAAGAACAAAAATAAAATTGGGTTGCCTCCCAACAAGCGCTATCGTTTAACGCACCTAGCTAGGCATAAAAACACGAATAGATCTAGGTATTGCTATAATAATTGTTGGGGATATAACTACTGAGTGTAAACCGCCCAGGAGGGGCCGGTTCACCCTCAACTACATTTAAGCCCATGAAGACCAGGAAGATGGCGCTTTACTAATAAAGCTTAGAGGCCCGAAGACCAAAGGCGGATTAGGGCCCATAATTGTAATCCACCATACTTGTATAACTTGTATTGTAAGTTAGGGAGGCAGAGACCGAGCCAGACACTTGTATGAGCCGGCCTCGGAACTCTGTAAACCGGCCGGACGTCAACCTATGTATATAAAGGGACGACCCGGCGGCGGTTTAGGTACAAGAAACAACAACTCGAGACTCAGGCAAAGCGTAGTTTGCTACCTGGTCATTGAAACCCAATCAATTCCATCACAACTAGACGTAGGCTTTTACCTTCATCATAAGGGGCCAAACTAGTATAAACTCTCGTGTCCTTTGTCCGGTTTAACCCCTTCAAGCTAACCTGTCGTGATGGCTCCATGACAAAGTCCTTTGATGAGGACATCTGATGTGATATTTCCACGATAGTTGGCGCCCACCGTGGGGCTATCGCATGATGGTTTCGAGTTCTTGAAGGGCAGCTTTGAAGGACTCAAAGGGTATGTGGTTGGCCGGATGACCAAGAGTCATCGCGGCAAGCTCTACATCGATGACGCGGGATGGGGCCCCGAGGCCGGCTCAATCGAGTATGGGTACCGGGTCCCCTTCGGCGGAATTCATGTTTTCATCGGCAAGATCGGCGAATGGGGCCCTGAGCCGGACATCTGCACCGACCTCGTCGAGATGGCTCAGCATGCAAGTCCCGCCCTGGTTCAGCCTGCCATGAAGCGTGCGTTCATAGGATGTGTCCATGGGATCGGATCTGAATTGGTGTCCGAAGGTGAGACGACCGTTTATTCCGATGGCGAGTCATCTACCAGTGAAACTGAGTCCTTGTATCAAGTTCATGACGCTGTGTTCGAAAAAGTATTCTGATGGCACCAGTATTCCGGAATTTCTTGAACTACCAAACCGAGTCGCAATCTTCATGGCCGGTACACAACCAACCTTGCAAAATTCTACTACGGTGGCATTGGGTTCCGGACCAGCAGCTGGGGCAAGAGGGCCCGTGCGCCGGCCGGCTCAAGTTCTGTCCGGTTTGTTGGATGCCTGGATGACGTTATTGGCCACAACAGTTACCCCGGAGATTCAAGATTGGCATAACGCAGAGGTCACTAAACTACAGGATCAGATAACTCAGGCCAAGGAAAACTTGGCAGCTGAGGAAACCAGGATGGCAGAGGAACGGGTCGCTTTAGATGCCCAGGCGCAGAGGATTCAGGCCGAGAATTATCGACTTTTGCTGGATCAGAACGCCTCGAATGAAGTATTGAGGAGGAGACATCAGTCTCGTTTGGGATTACAATGCGATGAATCTCTTCAATACGCCAGGGGCAGGAACCAGCAACCTGACATCAGTAAACCGTACTATCGTGCCAAGGACCGGAGCTCCAGATCAACCTCAGGTGATGGGTCCACCCCGACGAATAGACAACCCGCCGCAGTACACCACACCCCCGCCGGGTCACTTCTCTACCCCTTTGGATGACATGATAGCAGGAGCATCCCGGCTAGCAGCTATTCCGATGGCGGGTGAATCGCCAGCGGCGGTTGAGACACGCGGGCCAGGGATCTTCTTCAGACTGCTATGGTGCAGCAACAGGCTTACTCATACAGCCAAGACAGGATTCACACGACCCCCCGTCCGAGGAAAAGCTATAGCAGGCACATAGATGAACCGGAGGTGTCTAGCAGTGCGTGGCGCCGTAATGCCCCTCAAGGTCCCAACCCGGTGCGCGGTGAGATAAATGCTCGGGATGTGGTGGATAATGGCAGAGCATGAAGGGAGGCCGCTTTAGCAGCACAATATGCGGGTCGTTATCAACCCGCCCCGGTTCAGCCAACATCATCAGTAGACCGCGGCACCGGGCTTGCCTTCAGTTCCTGGGGAGTACCGTGTCTCATTCCGACCCTCCGTAATGTGCGACTGCCCAAGGATTTCAAGGGTCCACGTAAGGTGCCTAATTCCACAGCTGATCAGCCACCTGAGGCATGGGTTGAAAGTTATGAGATGACAATGGAGATGCTGGATGTGGATGAAGCGGCCTGTGCAAAATACTTTACGATGATGTTGGAAGGGACATCCCGTACTTGGTTGAAGAACCTGGCAGCTAACTCCATCGAGTCATGGGACCAATTAAAGACCCGGTTTATAGCAAATTTCAAGGATACATGCAAATAGCCTATGTCCATTGTGGATTTGGATGCTTGTGTTCAAGGAGAGAACGAGTCAACAACTCATTGGGTGCGCCGGGTTTCGGAAGTCTTGCGCTCGTCAGACTGCATTAACGCTGGCCAAGCAATCATAACATTGGAGTGTAATTGCCGGTTTAAGTCCCTAAAGATGAAGTTGGGACGGCTCAAGCGCCACTGCAATGACATGGGAACACTTATGGAAGCCTTGGTAAAATACACCGATTCTGATAATACCAAGGATCCTGATTCTGATGAGGAGAAACCAGAGAAGGGAAAGAAGAACGACGGTGCAAAGGGACAGCAACACAACCAAGGGGGCCATGGGAATAATGGTAAGCGCAAAGTAGATAATTCAGATTTTGTGGCTAACACTAATATGTAGCGTCGTAAAGGTAAACCGCCCCAGCGCGGTGGAGGTATGAATCTGAAGCGTTTGTTAAACCAGCCCTGCCCAAAGCACGGGACCAAGGAGGTTCCAGCAACTCATCTTTGGAAGGATTGTTTCATTATGAAGGAGTTCAAAAACTCTGATCTCTTCCGGTATGATCAGGGTCCGTCGGGCGATTCAGGTCCAGGTTTTCATGGTGGCGGCAGTTCAAACTCTGGGTTTCAGAATAATCAAGGCAACCAGAACAACCAAGGTGGTAATAACCAACAGAATAATCAAGGGAATCAGCAGTAGTCACGTTATCAGAGTCACCCAAAGCAGTTGAATGGTGGGCAGTATCATGTGTTCACTATTAGTTTGTGCAAGCGCGATCAGAAGCTTCACAAGAGGGCAGTTAATGCGGTTGAACCGACAGTGCCACGTTATTTGCGGTGGTCCGAGCAGCCCATTGTGTGGAACAGAGAGGATCATCCGCCCCGGGTTGACAATCTGGGTCATCTAGCTTTGGTGGAGGCACCTCAGGTGGGAGATTATAAATTTACCAAGGTACTGATGGATGGAGGGAGCAGTATCAACATACTATACTACGAGACCTTCCGTCGCATGGGGTTGACCGACAAGAGTCTTAAACCGTCAAACACTGTTTTTCATGGTGTAGTACTAGGTAAATCGGCATATCCTGTTGGCAAGATTGCTTTGGAGGTTGTGTTTGGAGATGAGCATGATTCCAGGTCTGAAACATTGACCTTTGAAGTGGTGAAAATCCAGAGCCCATATCATGCACTGTTTGGACGGCCGGCTTACGCGAAGTTCATGGCGAGGCCCTGCTATATTTATTTACAGCTCAAAATGCCGGGTCATAAGGGGACCATCACAGTACATGGAAGTCGAAAGATCGCTTTGGATTGCGAGGAGGGTGATGCGGCCTATGCTGAGTCGGTTTGTGCTACAGAGGAGCTGAAGTTCTATAAAGACAATGTTGATCCGGCAGACATGACCCCTCTGAAGAAGCCCACCACTGAGCATGACCCGACCCTAAAGTTCAAACCGGCTGATGAGACTAAACTTGTTGACTTTGTTCCTGGCGATTCATCAAAACAATTTAGCATCAGCACCAATCTGGATCCGAAATAGGAAAGCGCGCTCATCGAGTTCATCCGTGAGAACCGGGACATTTTTGCATGGAAGCCTTCTGACATGCCAGGTGTACCGAGGGAACTCGCTGAGCACACTCTCAATATTGATCCCAAGTTTAAACCGCTCAAGCAGTTTCTTTGCCGCTTTAATGAGGAAAGACGCAAGGCCATTGGTGAGGAGGTAGCCCGGCTGTTGGCTGCTGGGTTTATCATCGAAGTGTTTCACCCTGAGTGGTTGGCTAATCTGGTGCTGGTTCTTAAGAAAAATGGCACTTGGCGCATGTGTGTGGACTACACAGATTTGAACAAAGCTTGTCCAGCAGATCCTTTTGCTCTCCCGCGTATTGATCAGACCATTGATGCGACGGCGAGTTGTGAGCGTTTAAGTTTCTTGGATGCTTATTCAGGTTATCATAAGATCAAAATGGCAGTTAAGGACCAGGAGAAGACAACCTTCATCACTCCCTTTGGAGCCTTCTGCTATGTTTCTATGCCTTTTGGGCTCAAGAGTGCCCAGGAAACTTATCAGTGCTGTGTGCAAAATTGTCTTCACACTCAGATTGGGCGCAATGTTCATGCCCATGTGGATGACATTGTAGTAAAATCCAGGAAGAAGGAGACATTGATAGATGATCTTAAGGAGACCTTTGACAATCTTTGGGTTTATAAAATGATGCTTAATCTGGACAAGTGTGTTTTCGGTGTTTCGGCAGACAAGCTCTTAGGTTTTCTGGTGTCCAACAGAGGCATTGAAGCTAATCCGAAAAAGATCAAGGCGATTACATCGTTGGCTAAACCGGCCTGTATTAATGATGTTCAATGTCTGGCAGGTCGAATTGCAGCCTTAAGCCGGTTTATTAGCCGCTTGGGAGAAAAGGCGATCCCTCTATATCAGATGTTGAAGAAAATAGACACTTTTGTCTGGAGTGATGCGGCTGATGCGGCGTTTGAAGACTTGAAGCGGCAATTGGCTGAACCACCGGTCCTTGCCGCTCCTGTTGACAAGGAGCCCTTGTTATTGTACGTGGCTGCTAATGCCCGTGCTGTCAGTGTGGCAATTGTGGTTGAGCGCAAGGAGGCTGGGAAGGAATATCCGGTTCAATGGCCGGTTTATTATATCAGTGAAGTGCTTATTGAGTCAAAGCAACGATATCCGCATTGGCAGAAGCTGGTATATGGGGTTTTTATGGCAAGTCGGAAGCTCAAGCAATACTTTCTAGGCCATCCCATCATAGTGGTCAGTTCTGCTCCTTTGGGTGATATAATTCAGAACAGGGAGGCAACTGACCGGGTTGCAAAGTGGGCAATTGAGCTTGGTCCACATGGGTTGAAGTATATGCCTCAGACAACCATCAAATCTCAGGCGCTTGTCGACTTCATCAATGATTGGACTGAGTTACAGGCACCAGAGGACAAACCGGATAACACATACTGGACTATTCATTTTGATGGATCCAGGCAATTGGAAGGGTCGGGGGCTGGAGTTGTCCTTACTTCCTCGAGGTGATAAAATTCGTTATGTTCTCCGCTTAATGTTTCCTTGTACTAACAATGCAGCTGAGTACGAAGCGTTACTCCATGGTCTCCGTGCGGCCAAGGAAATGAATTTAAGCCGAGTACGATGCTTTGGAGATTCTGATCTGGTGGCCCAGCAAGTTTCTAGCACTTGGGATTCTAAGGATCCACTCATGGCGGCTTACAGACGCGAGGTGGATATTGTGGCGGGTCACTTTAAAGGTTATCAGGTTGAGCACATTGACCGGCGCAAAAATGAAGCATCAGATGCTTTAAGCCGGCTGGGATCTCAGCGTAAACCGGTACCACACAATACCTTTTTAGATATCTTGCATAACCCGTCTGTTAAGTTGCCTACAGAGGAGGATTTAGCTGTTCCTGATCCGGAGGCCCAATTGGTAGCCGCTTTACATATAATTCCGGATTGGACGGTTCCATATCTGGCGTATATGAACCGGGGTGAGCTACCAATGATGAGGTTCTAGCCAGACAGATAATCCGGCGATCGAAGTCCATGGTTATTCACAATGGCAAGTTACACCGCTGCAGTATTTCAGGCGTATTCCAGTGTTGTGTTTCTCCTAAAGAAGGCCAAGAGATTCTACGTGAGATCCATGAAGGGGATTGTGGTCACCATGCTGGTTCAAAGTCCCTGGTGGCTAAAGCTTTTCATCATGGATTTTATTGGTTGACAGCTCATGCTGATGTGGAGGATCTGGTAAAGCGGTGTGATGCTTGTGAGAAATTTTCATGCCGAGCTCATGTTCCGGCTCAAGAGCTACGGATGATTCCCATCACTTGGTCGTTTGCTACTTGGGGGCTTGATATGGTGGGACCTTTTAAGCGCTCCAAGGATAAGAAGACCCAACTATTGGTGGCGGTTGACAAGTTCACTAAATGGGTTGAAGCGGAGCCCGTAAGTAAGTGTGATGCAGCTACGGCGGTTTGATTTCTCAAGAAGATTATCTTCCGCTTTGGCTTTCCACATAGCATCATCACGGATAATGGCACAAATCTTTCTAAAGGTGAGATGGAGGATTTCTGTCAAAGAGAGCACATCCGGCTTGATATAGCATCGGTGGCTCACCCCCAGTCCAATGGTCAAGCTGAGAGAGCTAATCAAGAAATCTTGAAGGGTATCAAGCCCCGGCTTATGGTTCCTTTGAAGCGGACGCCGGGTTGTTGGGTGGAAGAGTTACCATTTGCATTATGGAGCATAAACACCACCCCAAACCGATCTACGGGTTATACACCTTTCTTCATGGTTTACAGGGCAGAGGCGGTCCTCCCAAGTAATATTCGTCATGATTCGCCCCAGGTTGCCAATTATGTTGAAGCGGACAATGAGCAAGCATGCCAGGAGGCACTGGACCTGTTAGATGAGAAGCGGGACATGGCTTTGGCTCGTTCGGCGGTTTATTATTAAGACCTGCGACATTATCACAGCCGCCGGGTTAAAACAAGAACCTTTCAAGAAGGCGACTTAGTGCTCCGGCTCATCCAGGATCAGACCGATATGCACAAGTTATCCCCACCTTGGGAAGGGCCCTTTGTGGTCAGCAAGAATCTACCCAACGGATCATACTACCTCATTGACGTTCGAGACAACTCACACAGTTCTGAGGAGGAGACCCGATGGCCGTGGAACATAGCTCTCCTTCGGCCTTACTACACTTGAGCCATAGGCTTCTCTTATGTAAATATTTTGACAATGTATATATTATAATCAATATAATAAACCGGCATCCTTGCTATAAGCAGGGCCTCTGCTGTTTTCTTCAAATATCTTTTGGTTACATGGGGCTTCAGCTGACAAAGCGGAGTACTACCTGTTAAACTGGCTATCATGCCACAACATAGCTTGGGAGCTTCACACCCAAGGGGCCAAAGAGAGTCTGGATGCTATGCACAACTCAAACATAGGCACCCATTGAGCACAGCTCACATAAGTTACTTGGGGGCTCTTTGTGCACTGCAACAAAGAGTTTGAAAGGACCCTTGTAATATGCTATCAAGAACGGCTTGGAAGCCTGGTGTATTCACCTAAAACCCCAGGTTAACCTGCCTTCATCAAGTAAGCCACTCCTATCTAGGTAATCCTGGCGCGACCCGCCGAACGTTTGACAAGTCAATCTTATACAGATCCTGAACTTGTCAAAGTTAAAATGACGATTCGTTAGTTGAAGGTCCATCTTAAAAGTCTTTGCAAAGTGGTTTAACTCAGTGGCCTGGCAACCCATGAAAAGCCTCGAATTTGGGCCTGGCAGCCCTTGAAAAGCCTCGACTACATGGTTTTTGTTTGCTTTTTGCCAAGTTTTTCCACTTTGATAAAATTTATCTTGAACCGGTGTCCATTGACCCGGTGTGGCTTTTCAGTCATGATAATAACCCGTGTTTGTTAACCCGGCTTGGCTTTCAACTACAAGTTGTCAGACCATCCTCCTTATTAAACCGGTGTTCGTTAACCCGACTTGGCTTTCAACTACAAGTTGTCCGACCATATTCATTATTAAACCGGTGTTACAATACCCGATATGGCTTTGACTACATGTCGCCAGTTTGATCATCTGGTGTTCATCACAACCCAATATGGTTTATCATATACACCAGCACTGCATGGTGAGAGTTATCAATACTCAAGATTTGGGTTTTCACCCTTACTACAATCAAAGTTGGTAAACCAATTAAGTGATTTAATATCATAGGTATGATTTATTCCATATTTTAATATTTATTCAGCCTTGGTAATCAGCCAGGCTTTGTATTGGGCATTATGACCCGTCCGGCGGTAAACCGCTAGGACAATTCTTTTTATGCAGACATCAGGATCGCATGAAATTATCAAAGTGTATAATCAAGCACAACAAATATCATGGCGGATCAAATAAAGTCATGTATCAGTGCGGCAGATCAAAGTATTTTAAACTAGCCTATTACAAGGCGCTTTGAGGCCCAAAATAATGATTGTTCTTACACAGAACAAAGTCTGTGACAATAACACAATGGCCGGATTAAGATTCATCGCCAGGTTGACGTGAAGTTGATGGATCCTCAGGTGTCGGTTCAACCTCCTCCTCCCCACCTAGTGGCTGGAAGTCAATGGTGGTCCAGTCAATCCGGGTTAGAGCTTGAAAGACGGCCTCTTCACTTATAAGATTTGACGGTTCAACGCCAGGGGCATAAGTGTGCTTACGAATGGGCGGAATAAGATTCAGCACTTCTTTTACAGCAGTGTCAACTCGATGGTTGTTGGCATCATAGAAGGACCGGTGAGAAGTCAAGTTCACCTCTTCAGCCAATTGACTTGCTACTGGACGCATCTCCTTGGTCAGGGCTTCTAGGGCTTCATTATGAAACGCTGATCCGTTTCCCTGTTCATCCGGATAGCCCTTGGCAATATCAACTGGATCCAGGTCAACTATCCATGATTTGGCACGAGTCAGTGCTAACAAAGCACCTGCCCTAGCAGCAGATCACTTCAACTCCTCTATCTGAGCAGGAGTCATTGATAGCCTGGCCAAAGTATCCTTTATCAAAGTTGGTGCCGGTTTGTTGTATGAAGCAACACAGATGACTCGTTGGGCACCGTTATACAATTGCTCAATCAATGTGTAAGCTGCCTTCAACTTCATTCGCATATCTGCGCCCAGATGAGCAATGCGATTACCTGCAACGGTTTAAGAATTTAATGTTAAACCGGCAGAGTTGAGATATTTTAGAACAGGCTATTACAAAGTACTTACCAAAAATTGCAGAAGTCATGGCGTTCACTTGATGTTTCAGCCCAGTCAGCTCTTCCGCCACCGGTTTAAGAGCTGCTTCGGCGTCTTCAGCCTGCTTCAACAAAGCAGCCTTCTCAGTTTCCCAGTTGGTACGTTCATTTTTGAAGCCATCCTTCAATTGTTCCATGGCTGTCAAGGCGCCCCTTAGCTCCTCTTTGGTTTTAGAGGTATCTTCTTGCTGGGACTTGATGTTTTCTTGAAGATCGGTGATTTGAGATTCTTTGGTATTTATATCGGTCTGCAAACGTCAGATGATGAAGCTGTTAAAGTCCCAAGCACATAACAAGTTATACACTTGGCACTTGGGGGCTAATGTGGATTGCTTCTTAAAACGGATATTTTAAAGTCCCAAGGCTCAATACAAGTATTAAGCTTGGCACTTGGGGGTTAATGCACAATTGATCAGTTAATGGTGAAGGAAGTTGATAAGGATAACATGCTTAACAAAAAGTCTCGATTTGTCTTCAAGAGACAAACCGGCCCTTGGGGGCTACAATGGAGGTGATATACAGGACAAAGCAAATTTCAAAGCGTTTTAAAGATTACCTCATAGCGTTCCTTCATTAAGTTTACCAAACCGGCCTCATAATCCCGGCTTGTATATAGGCGGTTTAGGAATCCAGAATGGAGCTCCTTGGCGCTAAGGTTAATGAAGCTGGATAAATCAGTCTCCCCTTTCCCCTTGCCCATAGCAGTGAATTCCTCCTTGACAGTATGTTTTGACAAGGCAACTGGGTTGCCAGGGATAGTGTGACCAGTACCAGTGATAACAACATCATCATCACCGCCTTTTGATGGGGTTGGCGGATTGACAGTATCCCTGGCCGGGCTTGGCACATCTTTGTCCTTGGCTGGGCTTGGAGGATCAGCATGTGGACTGGCCGGGTTGACTTCTGGCGGATCAGCATAGGTATCCTGATTTTGGTGTACAGGATCATCAATGGCGATATCAACATCTCTATTAGCGCCTTCTAAAGTTCTGTCCAGTTCAACTTCTTCAGTAGGGACATTGGGTTTTGCCTTCTTGCTCAGACGGGCTTTGGCGCTGTAATATTAAAAACAAGAGGCCAGTCGGTAAACCGACACAAGAAAACAAAGTTAAAGCCAGTATACTTACCCAGGGACGGTCTTGAGGGGAGGCATTTGAGTGGTTGATGAACCACTAGATGAAGAATTGGAAGATACCTCGTAATTCAAATCAGACGGATTAAGTGGGTATCAGAAGCAACCCTTCAAGGGATAAGATTTTTTGGGAGAACAAGAAACCTTTGGACGACGCTTCCGGGTTGGTGTATCTGGTAAACCGGAAGAAGTGACTTTCTGGCCACTGTGCCAGGTTGTGCGACGACCTTCGGTTTGCAGTGTCTTCAAAGAAAATTGCGGATCCAAATGAGCAAGAGGGTGAGAGTATTTTACTTTCCGAACTTCATGGTGAAAATTTTCAACCGGCTCAAGATCTGAATCGGAGGAAAGAGAGATTACCTCTACATGGTCCGCACGATTGGCCTCCGCATCATCCTGGGAATAGTCATTGTCAATAAGGTGTAGGAAAAAGGAACTAAGAGAGTCAAGTTCTACCTCTTGATCCGATTCATCAACGTCTTCTGGTGGATCATAGGACTCGACAGTTTTCTTCTTGGCTGTTTTCTTCGTGACTTTGCTTTTTGCATGAGGAGCCCTCACCGGCTTGTCTGAAGCTTTCCTCTTCCAGGAAGAATCTTTGGCCTATAAAATCAAACAAAGGATTATCAGAACAATGTTAAAGCGGAGACGGATCAATAAAAATACAAAAGGTAAACTTCTTACTGTGGCGGTTTGTTGGAGGTGTAAAAAGGAGCCAATCCGGTCTTGCTGCATTGAGCGATTGTTTCATCTAGCATCTTCTTCACGGCTTCAGTGACTTCCTCATCAGTAATTTCTATCTCATGAAATCGTTGAGGGTCTTTGACGTTTCCGGTATATTCATGCATCAAACTGGAGCGGTGGCTTAAGGGAATGATACCCCATGAAACCCAGCATCGAACGAGGTCAATGCCGGTTAAGCCCTTTGCTAGAAAGGCCTAGAGCTTAGCGAGTTGAGGTGCATAAGCTTGTCGTTCTTTGTCTATGAGCCGTGGTGGCAGTGGATGGCCATTGCTGAGTCGGTGAGCACGGTAACACGTCAGAGGGTTTTCATCAGCAGGTGCAGTGTTCTGACAGTAAAACCATGTTTGATTCTAGTCTTTCGGATGGTTGTGGTGTTTGGCGTGAGGGAAATCAACTTCCTTCCTCTTCTAAATTGATATGCCGCCAAGTTCAGTATTGGGGCCGTCTGAGAATTGGTTTGGCGGTTTAAGTGGAAAAAGTCTCTAAAGAGCTCAACAGTTGGTTCTTCTTGAAGGTAAACTTCGCAGAACACTTGAAAGATGCATATGTTGGACAACGAATTTGGTCCAATGTCTTGAGGATGGAGTTGGAAGCTAGCAAGCACATCCCGGAAAAACTTTGAACCGGGAGGGCTAAAACCCCGGTCTAGATGCTGCATGAATACAATTAATTCTCCATCTTGAGGCACTGGAGGGCACTCAGGGCCAGGAACTCGCCAATGGAGGACATCTTTCTTGGCTCAAGCGCCGGTTAAAACATACCCATTGAGCTGAGTTTCTGTGATCCCGGAAGGAACCCAGTTGCAAGCAACGAACTGCTTGGTAATTTTGGAAGACAAACTGAAAAGAAAGTGCAAAGTCCGGTTTACGACTCAAGGTTGATGTGCACAAACCGGTGTTAAACCGGGGAATTTAATTAAGGTATATACACATGTTAAACCGGCTATTGCTGTTCAAGTCAGGATGGCAGTTTAAGCGAGGGCTAATGGTACCAGGCGGATTATAATTTTCTACAAGGTTAACCGCCTATGGGGGAAGCAGCAGAGCTGAAATTCGCTAAGTGTTGCAGAAAAAAGTTTCACAAAATGATGATATAATTTTGGATCTACCATGGTTTAGTAAAGGAAAATTTCCGAGTCCTACAATGGCGTTAAGCGGAACAAAGAAGGTCAAGAGGGGATTTATCTAGGAACAACAAGATGCTGTATAATGGCAGACTAAAACTATGGATCTACCATAGAAAGAAACTATCAGATCTAGCTAAGGTGCAGTAAGAGGCTAAGAGGAAAAGTGGAGAAGCACTGATGAATGTCGACGAACACAGATGAACACGAAGCCCTAATGGATCTAGGGTTAAGGAAGGGAGTACTTACCAGGGCCACGCAGCGGCAGAGGAGTAGCTCAGGATCTTTGGTACAAACAGGGTGATGCAGCGGCCTCGTCGGTGCAGAGTCGAAGGTCGACGGCGGCGGCGGCACTTGAGCTCTTTGGGTCGCAAGGAGGAAGATGAGGCGAAGAGGCAAGGGGAGAAAATGGAAGGACCCCCTGGTCTTATTTATAAAGGGGCAAGAATATAAGCGACAGGCGCGAGAATCGAGGAGCCTGAAGCGGCAAGGGGCGCAGCTGTCGCCTCGATTTACGAGAATTAATTAAATGAAGGGAATCTTTTTATATAGAGATGACGTCATGATGATTCACTACAATATTCGGAAGATGATGTCACGGCAGTTTAACAAAGTTTACAGGAGAAGACATCATGGCGGTTTACGAGAAACGTAAGAAGATGCTCACGGAACTTCTCTAAGTATTGGAGATTGACATGAACTGGTTCAAATCAACCTGGGGCCTAATGTTGGGGATATAACTACTGAGTGTAAACCGCCCAGGAGGGACCAGTTCACCCTCAACTACATTGAAGCCCATGAAGACCAGGAAGATGGTGCTTTACTAATGAAGCTTAGAGGCTCAAAGACCAAAGTCGGATTAGGGCCCATAATTGTAAACCGCCATAGTTGTATAACTTGTATTGTAAGTTAGGGAGGCAGAGACCGAGCTGGACACTTGTATGAGCCAGCCTCGGCACTCTGTAAACCGGCCGGGCATCAACCTGTGTATATAAAGGGACGACCCAACAGCGGTTCAAGGACAAGAAACAACAACTCGAGACTCAGGCAAAGCGTATTTTGCTCCTTGGTCATCGAAACCCAATCAATTGCATCACAACTAGATGTAGGCTTTTACCTTCATCGTAAGGGGCCGAACTAGTATAAACTCTCGTGTCCTTTGTCCGGTTTAACCCCTTCAAGCTAACCCGTCGCGATGGCTCCACGACTAAGTCCTTTGATGCAGACATCTGACATGATATTTCCACAACAATAATGATAGGGAAAATCGCGAAAACTCATCTCATACTCCCTACGTTCAGTAGAAAGTATTCTTTGTGGAAAGCAAAATTAATCAAAAGGGCTAAATTTGATGGGACAAAAGTCCCCAAGATCAAGCTCAGGAGGAATTGGTTCCTCTTTCAGCCCCTCATATTGCACGACCAATTCATCATTATAAGCATTCTTTTGGCACAAAGTCATGAGCCTTTGCTCAAGAGGAAAACCTAACCCATTGTTCTGAATAGCAAAATTATCATTAAGTTCAGAAATCCTATCAACTAGAACATCGGTAGGAACCCTCTTTCTAAGATTTTCATTATAAGCAACATGATCTAAAGAGCGTAAACACATTATGTCTTCTTGATTAAAAAGAATTGCTTCGACGGGAGGACGACCAACATCCACCCTATAATGCGCAAAAATTTCATTGGCCTCTTTGATAATAAATCTGAACTCATGTGCTAGAAAGATGGTAGCCGTGCGCTTAACAAAAGAATGCTCAATATTGAAAAATTCTAGAAAAATCCTTTGTATGAAAGGATGCACGTGGATAAATTGTCTTTCAAGTTTAACTACGAGCAAAGATATAGGATCCGCAAGACTACTAGTTTTATGAAGAATAGACCTACCCATAGTGGGCAAAGCACCGGCACAAGTAAACAAATCTTGAATAACTCTTTTTTCCAATAATATTACCACTACCAATCCGGAACTTTTTAGTGTGTAAAGTAGTAGGTTCTTCATGAGGATTATCAAAAGCATCAAAGTTTCCCCCATTGTTACTACTATATTTTTCAATGATAACATCTCCAGTTTTAGACATGATGGCAACAAACCACACTAACAAACGAACACACAAGAAGCAAGCGAAAAGAGACGAACGGAAGAGGGGCGAAGAAAAGGCAAAGGTTTTCGGAAATCATTTTAGAAGTGGGGGAGAGGAAAACGAGAGGCGAATGGCAAATAATGTAATGCGAGGGAGAAGGGTTTATGATGGGTACTTGGTATGTCTTGACTAGGCGTAGATCTCCCCAGCAACGGCGCCATAAATCCTTCTTGCTACCTCTTGAGTATGCGTTGGTTTTCTCTTGAAGAGGAAAGGGTGATGTAGCAAAGTAGCGTAAGTATTTCCCTCAGTTTTGAGAACCAAGGTATCAATCTAGTAGGAGATGACACACAAGTCACCTAGTACCTGCACAAACAATCAAGAACCTTGCAACCAACGCGATAAAGGGGTTGTCAATCCCTTCACGGCCAATCGCAAAAGTGAGATCTGATAGTGATAATAAAGTAAATATTTTTGGTATTTTTGTTGTATAGATTGGAAAGTAAAGATTGCAAAATAGTAAACGAGATGCGATGCAAATAAAAGAGATGTAATATAATAAGAAAGAGACCTAGGGGCCACAGGTTTCACTAGTGTCTTCTCTCAAGATAGCATGTATTACGGTGGGTGAACAAATTACTGCCGAGCAATTGATAGAAGAGCGCATAATTATGAAGACATCTAGGGTAATGATCATGAACATAGGCATCACGTCTGTGTCAAGTAGACCGAAACGATTCTGCATCTACTACTATTACTCCACACATCGACCGCTATCCAGCATGCATCTAGAGTATTAAGTTCATAAGAACGGAGTAATGCATTAAGCAAGATGACATGATGTAGAGGGATAAACTCAAGCAATATGATATAAACCCCATCTTTTTATCCTCGATGGCAAAAATACAATATGTGACTTGTTGCCCCTACTGTCACTGGGAAAGGACACTTCAAGATTGAACCCAAATCTAAGCACTTCTCCCATTGCAAGGAAGATCAATCTAGTAGGCCAAAGTAAACCGATAATTCGAAGAGACTTGAAAAGATATAAAATCATGCATACAAGAATTCAGAGAAGAACCAAATAATATTCATAGATAATCTTGTTCATAAACCCACAATTAGCGGATCTCGGCAAACACACCGCAAAAGAATATTACATTGAATAGATCTCCAAGAACATTGAGGAGAACATGGTATTGAGAATAAAGAGAGAGAAGAAGCCATCTAGCTAATAACTATGGACCCGAAGGTCTGTGGTAAACTACTCACGCTTCATCCGAGAGGCAATGGTGTTGATGTAGAAGTCCTCCGTGATGGATTCCCCCTCCGGCAGATTGCCAAAAAAGGCCCCAAGATGGGATCTCATGGGTAAAAAAGATTGCGGCGATGGAAAAGTGGTTTCATGGTTCCCCCTGATGTTTCTAGGGTATAAGAGTATATATAGGCGAAAGAAGTACGTCGGTGGAGCTATGAGGGCCCCACTGATATGTCTCCAATATATCTATAATTTTTGATTGTTCCATGCTATTATATTACCCCTTTTAGATGTTTATGAGCTTTATTTTACACAATTATATCATTTTTGGGACTAACCTACTAACCAGAGGCCCAGCCCGTATTGCTGTTTTTTTGCCTATTTCGGTATTTCGAAGAAAAGGAATATCAAACGGAGTCCAAACGGAACGAAACCTTCAGGAGCGTGATTTTTGGAACGAACGTGATCCAAGGACTTGGAGTGCAAGTCAAGAAGCAGCCGAGGCTCCCACGAGATAGGAGGACGCGCCCCCTGTCTCGTGGGCCCCTTGGGCGGCCACCGACGTACTTCTTGCTCCTATATATACCTACGTACCCCGAAAACATCCAGGAGCCAGACGAAACACAATTTACACCACCGTAACCTTCTGTATCCACGAGATCTCATCTTGGAGCCTTCGCCGACACTCTGCCGGAGGGGGAATCGACCATGGAGGGCCTCTACATCAACATCCTTGCCCCTCCGATGGGTTGTGAGTAGTTTACCACAGACCTACGGGTCCATAGTTATTAGCTAGATGGCTTCTTCTCTCTTTTTTGGATCTCAATACAGTGTTCTCCCCCTCTCTTGTGGAGATCTATTTGATGTAATCTCTTTTTGTGGTGTGTTTGTCGAGATCCGATGAATTGTGGGTTTATGATCAAGTGTATCTATGAATAATATTTGAATCTTCTCTGAATTCTTTTATGTATGATTGAGTTATCTTTGCAAGTCTCTTCGAATTATCAGTTTGGTTTGGCCTACTAGATTGATCTTTCTTGCCATGGGAGAAGTGCTTAGCTTTGGGTTCAATCTTGCGGTGTCCTTACCCAGTGACAAAAAGGGTTGCAAGGCACGTATTGTATTGTTGCCATCGAGGATAACAAGATGGGGTTTATATCATATTGCTTGAGTTTATCCCTCTACATCATGTCATCTTGCTTAATTCATTACTCTGTTCTTATGAACTTAATATTCTAGATGCAGGCAGGAGTCGGTCGATGTGTGGAGTAATAGTAGTAGATGCAGGCATGAGTCTGTCTACTTGTTATGGACGTGATGCCTATATACATGATCATGCCTAGATAATCTCCTAATTATTCACTTTTCTATCAATTGCTCGACAGGAATTTGTTCACCCACCGTAATACTTATGCTATCTTGAGAGAAGCCTCTAGTGAAACCTATGGCCCCCGGGTCTATCTCTTATCATATTTGCTTCCAATCTACTTTTATTTGCATCTTTACTTTTTGCATCTATATTATAAAATACCAAAAATATATTTATCTTATCTTACTATCTTTATTAGATCTCACTTTCACAAGTGGCCGTGAAGGGATTGACAACCCCTTTATTGCGTTGGTTGCAAGTTCTTTGTTTGTTTGTGTAGGTTCGTGGGACTTGTTGAGGAGCCTCCTACTGGATTGATACCTTGGTTCTCAAAAACTGAGGGAAATACTTACGCTACTATTGCTGCATCACCCTCTCCTCTTCGAGGAAAACCAAAGCAAGCTCAAGACGTAGCAAGAAGGATTTCTGGCGCCGTTGCCGGGGAGGTCTTCGCTCAAGTCAAGACATACCAAGTACCCATCACAAACTCATATCCCTCGCATTTACATTATTTGCCATTTGCCTCTTGTTTTCCTCTCCCCCATTTCACCTTTGCCGTTTTATTCGCCCTCTCTTTCCCAATCTCCTCCTCTCTTTTCGCTTGCCTTTTTCTATTTGCTTGTGTGTCGGATTACTTGTTGCCATGGCGCAAGATAATACCAAATTGTGTGAAATCAATGCTACTTTGCTGAATCTTGTTATGAAAGATCAATTCACCGGCCTTCCTAGTGAAGATGCCGCTACTCAACTAAACAACTTTGTTGATTTGTGTGATATGCAAAAGAAGAAAGATACGGATAACAATATTGTCAAATTGAAGTTATTTCCATTTTCACTCAGAGATCGTGCTCAAGTTTGGTTTTTGTCTTTGCCTAAAAATAGTATTGATTCTTGGAACAAGTGCAAAGATGCTTTTATCTCTAAGTATTTTCCTCCCGCTAAGATCATCACACTTAGGAACGATATTATGAATTTTAAACAACTTGATCAGGAGCATGTTGCCCAATCTTGGGAAAGAATGAAATTGATGATTCGCAATTTCCCTACTCATGGTTTGAATTTATGGATGATCATACAAAATTTTTATGCCGGTTTGAATTTTGCTTCTAGAAATCTCTTAGATTCGGCCGTGGGAGGCACGTTTATGGAAATCATGTTGGGTGATGCTACAAAACTTCTTGAAAATAATTATGGCTAATTATTCTCAATGGCACACCGAAAGATCTTCTAGTAAAAAACTGCATGCTATAGAAGAAATCAATGTTTTGAGTGGAAAGATGGATGAACTTATGAAATTTTTTGCTATTAAAAACACTCCTCTTGATCCCAATGATATGTCTCTGTCTTCCTTGATTGAGAATAATAATGAATCTATGGATGTGAATTTTGTTGGTAGGAATAGTTTTGGAAACAATGCTTATAGAGGAAACTTTAATGCTAGACCATTCCCTAGTAATTCCTCTAATAATTATGCAAATTCCTACAATAATTCTTATGGTAATTTCAATAAGATGCCCTCTGATTTTGAGAATAGTGTGAAAGATTTTATGATTTCTCAAAAGAATTTTAATGCTTTGCTTGAAGAAAAATTGCTCAAAGTTGATGATTTGGCTAGGAACGTTGATAGACTTTCGCTCGATGTTGATTCTCTTAAACTTAGATCTTCCCCTCCTAAGCATGATATCAATGAGTCTCTCAAAGTAATGAGAATTTCCATTGATGAGTGTAGGGAAAGAACCGCTAGATTGCGTGCTAAAAAGGATAGCTTTATAAAAGCGTGTTCTTCTAGTTTCTATGAAAATAATGATGAGGATCTTAAAGTTATTGATGCATCTCCTATTAGATCTATGTTTTGCAATATGAATTTTGATGATTATGGGACTGATGATGAATCAACTTTGCCTAGAAGGCGTCCCAAGAATTCGGAGTTTTTAGATCTTGATGCTAATTTTGGTAAAAGTAAGATTGGAGAAGTCACAACTTTAAATAGCATTGAACCCACTATCTCGGATTTCAAGGAATTTGATTATGACAATTTTTCTTTAAAAGGTTGTATTTCCTTGTTGCAATCCGTTGTTAATTCTCCTCATGCTTATAGTCAAAACAAAGCTTTTACCAAACACATTGTTGATGCCTTGATGCAATCTTATGATGAAAAACTTAATTTGGAAGTTTCTATACCTAGAAAACTTAATGATGAGTGGGAACCTACTATAAAGATTAGAATTAAAGATCATGAGTGTTTTGCTTTGTGTGATTTGGGTGCTAGTGTTTCCACGATTTTGAAAACTTTATGTGATATTCTAGGCTTCCATGATTTTGATGATTGCTCGTTAAATTTGCACCTTGCGGATTCCACCATTAAAAAGCCAATGGGAAGGATCAATGATGTTCTTATTGTTGCAAATAGAAATTTGGTTCCCGTTGATTTTATCATTCTTGATATAGATTGCAATCTTTCTTGCCCTATTATTCTTGGTAGACCTTTCCTTAGAACGATTGGCGCAATTATTGATATGAAGGAAGGGAATATTAGATTCCAATTTCCATTAAAGAAAGGCATGGAGCACTTTCCAAGAAAGAAAGTCAAATTACCTTATGAATCTATCATGCGGGCTACTTATGAATCAAGTGGCAAAGATGGCACTCGTTAGATCTATCTTCGCTTTTATGCCTAGCTAGGGGCGTTAAATGATAGCGCTAGTTGGGAGGCAACCCAATTTTCTTTGTGTTTTTTGTTTTTGTTCCTGTTTAGTAATAAATTTTGCATCTACTTTCTGTTTAGATGTGTTTTCATGTTTTATTTAGTGTTTGTGCCAAGTAGAACCTATAGGATAAACTATGATGATAGTTGATTTGATTCTGTTGAAAAACAGAAACTTTGCGCTACAACAACAACAACAACAAAGCCTTTAGTCCCAAACAAGTTGGGGTAGGCTAGAGGTGAAACCCATAAGATCTCGCAACCAACTCATGGCTCTGGCACATGGATAGCAAGCTTCCACGCACCCCTGTCCATAGCTAGCTCTTTGTCGATACTCCAATCCTTCAGGTCTCTCTTAACGGAGTCCTCCCATGTCAAAATCGGTCGACCCCGCCCTCTCTTGACATTCTCTGCATGCTTTAGCCGTCCGCTATGCACTGGAGCTTCTGGAGGCCTGTGCTGAATATGCCCAAACCATCGAATCAAAGCCGGATGGATGAAGTGGCGCCAAGCTTCTGGCATTCTCTGTGACAAGAGAGTGCCACAAAAGCTAAAAGGCAAGTTCTACAGGACGGCGGTTCGACCCGCAATGTTGTATGCGCGGAGTGTTGGCCGACTAAAAGGCGACATGTTCAACAGAAACTTTGCGCTCACGAGAAAAAATTCAATAAATCACAGAAATGAGATTTTGCATTTATTATTTTTGCTGCTGATCAATAAACAAATTGTCCAGTACGTCCTATTTTTGTAGGATTTTTAGAGTTCCAGTATTGTTGCCATCGAGGATAACAAGATGGGGTTTATATCATATTGCTTGAGTTTATCCCTCTACATCATGTCATCTTGCTTAATGCGTTACTCTGTTCTTATGAACTTAATACTCTAGATGCAGGCAGGAGTTGGTCGATGTGTGGAGTAATAGTAGTAGATGCAGGCTGGAGTCGGTCTACTTGTTATGGACGTGATGCCTATATACATGATCATGCCTAGATAATCTCATAATTATTCGCTTTTCTATCAATTGCTCGACAGGAATTCGTTCACCCACCGTAATACTTATGCTATCTTGAGAGAAGCCTCTAGTGAAACCTATGGCCCCCGGGTCTATCTCTTATCATATTTGATTCCAATCTACTTTTATTTGCATCTTTACTTTTTGCATCTACATTATAAAATACCAAAAATAAATTTATCTTATCTTACTATCTTTATTAGATCTCACTTTCGCAAGTGGCCATGAAGGGATTGACAACCCCTTTATTGCGTTCATTGCGAGTTCTTTGTTTGTTTGTGTAGGTTCGTGGGACTTGTTGAGGAGCCTCCTACTGGATTGATACCTTGGTTCTCAAAAACTGAGGGAAATACTTACGCTACTATTGCTGCATCGCCCTCTCCTCTTCGAGGAAAACCAACACAAGCTCCAGACATAGCACCCACGAGGGTGGGGGCGCACCTACCCCCATGGGCGCGCCTTCCTACCTCATGGCCTCCTCATAGAGTCCTAGACTTTAACTCCAAGTCTTATGGATTGCTTTTGGTCCAAGAAAGATCCTCGCGAAGGTTTCGTTCCATTTGGACTCCGTTTGGTATTTCTTTTTTGTAAAACACTGAAATAGGCACAAAAAAACAAAAACTGGCACTGGGCCTCCGGTTAATAGGTTAGTCCCAAAAATAATATAAAAGAGCATATTAAATCCCATTAAGCATCCATAACATATAATATAATAGCATGGAACAATAAAAAATATAGAGATGTTGGAGACATATCACCGGCCATGGTGATGAGGTTGACGTTGTACAAACATACTCGTCAAACGAATAGAGCTTGCTGGGACAAGTCACATCAGTGCGAGCACAAGTCGTCATGTGGCGTGGTGCAACCATAGGGGCAGATGAAGGGAGGGCGAGGGAGATGGAGAGCCCCTCGCGGATCCATAACCCATGGGTGGCGAACGGGACCCTGTCGATGAGTTTGCCCTTATGGCAGTGTTGGCTGAAGAGGCCATCATGGCAGGTGCGCGCAAAGAGTCTAGCTACGCAACCGCGCCCAAGGGGGATGCCATGGCAGCCGGGGCCTGATCCGGCGGTGGGGACGACTTTCCATGGGCGGAAGCATGGGCAGCCTGCGACCGGCTGAGATGGCATGACTGGCGTGTGTCAAGGTCAGCCGGTGAAGATGCTGCTGCTTGTGGTATCTGGTGAAAGGGGAAAACATTCTCGTCAAAGTAATTGTGACGTGAGGTGAATACGTGGTGGAAGACGAGATCGTAGCACTGGTAACCTTTGTTGTTGGGAGGGTAACCGAGGAATATGCAAGCAACGGAGCATGGGGCAAGCTTGTGAGGGGTGGTGGAGGCGATGCTAGTGTAACAAAGACAGCCGAAGACATGAAGCTCATCATACTAGGGTGGAGTGTGATACGTCTCCAACGTATCTACTTTTCCAAACACTTTTGCCCTTGTTTTGGACTCTAACTTGCATGATTTGAATGGAACTAACCCGGACTGACGCTGTTTTGAGCAGAATTGCCATGGTGTTATTTTTGTGCGGAAATAAAAGATGTCGGAATGACCTGAAACTTCACGGAGTCACGTTTTGGAATTAATAAAAAATATTGGCGAAATAATCAACAAAAGGGGGCCCACACCCTGTCCACGAGGGTGGAGGGCGCACCCCCCTAGGGCACGCCCCCTGCTTCGTGGGTCCCCTGGTCCTCCATTGACCTCAACTCCAACTCTATATATTCACGTTCGGGGAGAAAAAAAATAGAGAGAAGGATTCATCGCGTTTTACGATACAGAGCCACCGCCAATCCCTATTCTTCCTTGGGAGGGCTGCCCTGGAGTCCGTTCGGGGCTCTGGAGAGGGGAATCCATCGCCATCGTCATCATCAACCATCCTCCATCACCAATTTCATGATGCTCACCGCCGTGCATGAGTAATCCCATTGTAGGCTTGCTGGACGGTGATGGGTTGGATGAGATTTACCATGTAATTGAGTTAGTTTTGTTAGGGTTTGATCCCTAGTATCCATTATGTTCTAAGATTGATGTTGCTATGACTTTGCCATGCTTAATGCTTGTCACTAGGGCCCGAGTGCCATGAGTTCAGATCTGAACCTATTATGTTTTCATGAATATATGTGAGTCTTGATCCTATCTTGCAAGTTATAGTCACCTACTACGTGTTATGATCCGGCAAACCCGGGAGTGACAATAGTCAGGACACTTCCCGATGATGACCGTAGTTTAGGAGTTCATGTATTCACTAAGTGCTAATGCTTTGGTCTGGTACTCTATTAAAAGGAGGCCTTAATATCCCTTAGTTTTAATTAGGACCTCGCTGCCACGGGAGGGTAGGACAAAAGATGTCATGCAAGTTCTTTTACATAAGCACGTATGACTATATTCGGAATACATGCCTACATTTCATTGATGAACTGGAGCTAGTTCTGTGTCACCCTATGTTATAACTGTTGCATGATGAATTACATCCGACATAATTATACATGCTTGATCCATTGCCTACGAGCTTTTCACATATTCATCTTTGCTTATTTACTTCTCAGTTCACTGTTATGATTGCTACAAAACTTGTATTGTTACTTTTGCCACCGTTACCGTTATTTCCGTACTACTTTGCTACTAAATACTTTGCCGCAGATATTAAGTCTTTCAGGTGTGGTTGAATTGACAACTCAGCTGCAAATACTTGAGAATATTCTTTGGCTCCCCTTGTGTCGAATCAATAAATTTGGGTTGAATACTCTACCCTCGAAAACTGTTGCGACCCCCTATACTTGTGGGCTATCAAGACCTTTTTCTGGCACCGTTGCCGGGGAGAATAGCTCTATTCTTTGAGTCACTTGGGGTTTATATCTGTTGATCACTATGAGGAATTTGAAAGATCAAAGAACCAAGATTTTTCCCTCAACTATGAGGGGAGGTAAGGAACTGCCATCTAGCTCCGCACTTGATTCACCTTCTATTTAAGTAAACTTGCGACACCTACACCTGCTATTGATTCCGATATGTCGCATGTTATTGATGATGCCACTTATGCTATGCATGATGCTTATGATGATACTACTTCTCTACTTGATAATAATGTGCCATTAGGTGAATTTCTGGATGAACAACTTGCTAGGGTTAGAGAGAATGAAATTACTGAAACTGATGATATTAATGAAAGTGATGATGAAGATTCCCCCCCTAGATATGAATTGCCTGTTATGCCTGAGGGTTATGTTATGGATGAAAGAAACTGCTAGAGGCTTTCTTGCTTGCAATGATAGATATGATCTTATGAAACTATTAGCTAAGTTGAAAGAAAAGTCTCTGAATGCTAGAATGCAGTATGACCCTACTTTTACTACTTCACCTATCTGTGTTACTGATAAGGATTATGAATTCTCTGTTGATCCTAGTTCATTACTTTGGTTCATTCTGATCCTTTCCATGGCTATGAACCTGAAACTATTGTGGCACATCTTACTAAATTGAATGATATAGCCACCCTATTTACTCATTAGGATAAAATTTGCTATTATTATATTCTTAAATTGTTTCCTTTCTCGTTAAAGGGTGATGCTAAAATATGGTTTAGTTCTCTTGCTCCTGGTTGTGTGCGTAGTTCCCAGGATATGATTTATTACTTCTCTGCAAAATATATTCCCGCTCATAAGAAACAAGCTGCCTTGCGGGGAATATTTAATTTTGTGCACACTGAAGAAGAGAGTCTCCCACAAGCTTGGGGGAGGCTTCTCCAATTACTTAATGATTTGACTGATCATCCTCTCAAGAAAAATAAAATACTTGATATCTTTTATAATGGACTAACCGATGCTTCCAGAGACCACCTGGATAGTTGTGCTGGTTGTGTTGTCAAGGAAACAACTGTTGAGCAAGTTGAACTACTATTGAATAATATATTGAGTAATCATAATGATTGGACACTTCTTGAACCAACTCCTAAGCCAACTCTGAAGAAAATGTGTATTCTATTTCTCAGTCCTGAAGATATGCAAGAGGCAAAGAAATCTATGAAATAAAAAGGTATTAAAGCTAAAGATGTTAAGAATTTACCACCTATTGAAGAGATACATGGTCTTGATAACCCTACACAAGTAGTAAAGGCAAATTCTCTTTATAGATTTGATGAAGGTGATATTCCTCGTAATAAGTCTGCTAGTCAATGCTTGGATGAGTTTGATAATTTCATTGTCAAACAAGAAAACTTCAATGCTTATGTTGGTAGACAATTGAAACGTAATGCTTATATGGTTGAACACTTGAATGATTATATATCTAGAGTTAAAGGTGATCTTAAGCTTATTAGTAAACATGCATCCATGGTTACCACTCAAGTAGAACAAGTACTTAAGGCACAAGATGATCTGCTCAATGAATTAAATAATAAGATCAATGATAATGTTCTTAGACTTATGACTAGAGGTGGTAAAATGACCAAGGAACCTTTGTATCCTGAAGGCCACCCTAAGAGAATTGAGCAAGATTCTTAGAAAATTAATATTGATGCACCTAGTCCTTCTAATAAAAAGAAAAAGAAAAACTTGGACATTGCATGCTCCTAGTGAACCTATTATAGACACACCTGAGAATCCCAATAATATTTCTATTTCGGATGCTGAAACACAATCTGGTAATGAACATGAACCTAGTGATAATGTTAATGATGATGTTCATGTTGAGGCTCAACCTAGTAATAACAATGATGTAGAGATTGAACCCGCTGTTGATCTTGATAACCCACAATCAAAGAATCAATGTTATGATAAGAGAGACTTCATTGCTAGGAAGCACAATAATGAAAGAGAACCATGGGTTCAAAAACCCATGCATTTTTATCCTAAGCCATCCAAGAAAAAGGATGATGAGGATTTTGAGCGCTTTGCTGAAATGATTAGACCTATCTTTTTGCGTATGCATTTGACTAACATTCTTAAACTGAATCCCTATGCTAAGTATATGAAATATATTGTTACAAATAAAAGAAAGATACTGGAAGCTGAAATTTCCACCATGCTTGCTAATTATACTTTTAAGGGTGGAATACCGAAGAAACTTGGAGATCCAAGAATATACCATGCTCCTTTAAAAGAAAGTATGTTAAAACTGCTTTATGTGATCTTGGAGCCGACGTTAGTGTTATGCCTCTCTCTTTGTATCGTAGACTTGATTTGAATAAGTTGACACCTACGGAAATCTCTTTACAAATGGACGATAAATCTACTGCTATACCCATCGGTATTTGTGAGGATGTGCCTCTTGTGGTTGCAAATGTTACTATTTTAACGGACTTTGTTATTCTTGATATTCCCGAGGATGACAGTATGTCGATCATCCTTGATAGACCCTTTTTGAATACTGCAGGGGCTGTTTTTTATTGCAAAAAAGGCAATGTCACTTTTCATGTTAAAGGTAATGAGCATACGGTACACTTTCCAAAGAAACAACCTCAATTTCATAGTATCAATTATATTGGAAAAATTCCAACTATTACTATTGGAGGTTTTGAATTCCCTCGTCCTACTGTCAAAAAGAAATATGATATTCCTATTGTTGGGGACATGCATATCCCGATTGAGGTAACATAGTGTTATTCGAAATTCTCTGGTTTCATGTTATTCTAAAGAAGTTTGTTAACAAGACTTGATCAACCTTGTTAGTGGATTCCTTTTGATGAGCATGAGATGGATGAAGTTAGAAAGCACAACTTTCTATACCAACCTTTTACTTTCTGTTATTTAGTTTAAATAAAGCAAAAAATAGTATTTTCTGTCTGTTTTCTGAATTATCCGTGCAATAAAAAATACCTCGAGAATAAAAGTTCTCCAAATGCCCTGAAACTTGAGTATGATTTTTTGTAGAATATTTTAGAATTTCTGGAACTTAGAACACACCAGGGAGACCCACCATTTGGTCACAAGGGTGGAGGGCGCACCCTACCCCCTGGGCGTGCTTCCCTGCCTCATGGGTCCCACGTGGCCCCCTCCACTTATTCCAGCACCCACACACTTTGTTTTCCGCCAGAAAAAAATCATCCCGTAGCTCAAACCCGTGTTCTTGCTCGTTTTGCTGCCATTTTCGATCTCCTTGCTCAAAGCTCCATTCACAAACTGCTTTGGGGGATTGTTCTTCGGTATGTGACTCCTCCAGTGGTCCAATTAGTTTTTGTTCTAGTGCTTTATTTATTGCAATGCTGCTGAGGTTTCCTTGTTCTTGAGCTTGCATGTCAAATTTATACAGTCCAAAGTAGCTTTAATGCATGATATAGCCTCTAGGCACTTGTGGGAGTAGTTGCTATTAATCTTGTTGAGTTTGGTTCAATTTTATTTTGAGTCACTAAAAATTTTCAGAAAATTTTCAGAGGAAGAAAAATGTTTAGGAAAATGTACCAAGGTGGTTCTTCAAGGAAGAAAGCACCGAGGCTCGCGATACATGAGCCGGACCTTGAACCACGAAGAGGAGCTCCAGTGCGGCCTTGCGAATGGCTGTCGGATGAATTTATAATCCAAGCTGGCTTCAAGGATGAATTTAATGAGTATGTGCGTAATGCTGATCTTGAGGACTTCGTATCAGATAAGTGCCGCCAAGACTATCACCTCACCGATTCCTTTGTGCGGAGGTTTAACTTTTCATCTAAGCGCAAAACTCACACTATTTTATTTGACCTATATGATAAATCATATACCATGGAACTTTAAGATTTTAACACTGCTTGCAAAATCCCACAGTGGGGCATCTTTAGTGAACCTCACAAATCTAAATTTTATGATTTCCTTGCAAACATCACTGTGGGAGAAACTAGAAATATTACACAAGCCACTATAGGGAGCATTCATTTTCCTGCCATACATTACTTTTCTCTTTTTATAGGTAGATGCATTAATGGTAAGGATGAGCTTAGCCACATGTGTGTCCCAGATGTTATTGTCCTCAAGAGTGCGGTATTAGGTGATAAACGATATAACTTGGGGTCCATTGTTGCATGGAGGTTACATCTTAATGCTAAAGATGGAGATTTATTTGGTGAAATTTATGCAGCTTCTTTAGATGATTATCTTGGTGTATCCATAAATGAAAATGATATTGAGTTGCCACCTTCTTTTCTAGATTATAATGCTATGGTCCGCCATCAGTTTCTTGAGAGGAACGAACAGTCCCTCCAGTACCGACTAATCTTTGACAGACGTCATGTTGTCCTTGTTACTCTTCCTGCTCCTGCCTTCTTTAACTTTCAGAAAAATAGGAGACGTTTTATAAGCAGAGAGGAGGCAAATGAATATGAGAGGAAGACGGAGGCTGCTCGCCTCCATGCTGCAGCCCTTCAGGCAGTAGCTGCTGCATCTCAGTACAACCCCGACTACAACTTTGGATATCCGCCACGCCAGCCGTGGTCTTAGACGAACTTAGGCCAAAAGCCTAAGCTTGGGGGAGTACGTGTTTCTCATCGACATTACATTCATGTTCATGCACTCATTCTAGTTGTCGGTGTTCATACTTTTCCATTGCATTATCCATGCTAGTTTATTTTCTTTTCTTGCTTTCTTATTGTGTGTTTGAAAAACTTTGAGAAAAACTAAAAAAAATTTAGTTGTAGCTTTTAGCTAGTTTACTTTCCATGCTTGTAGTAGCATTATTAAAATAAAACCCAAAATATTTCTCGTTCTTCTTTTGCTTGTTGGGAGCTTTCCCGTGTAAATAGTTTTTCTTGTTCTTTGAAATTCTTTTCTTTTCTTTGGGGGTCGAGATGAGAAGACCATGATGAAAATGACGAGTAGCTCTCATATGCATTATTGTTGATCTAACCAAGAGCCCATATTACCTTGTCTTCTCCTTTGAATTAAATGTTTGCAGTTTCTGGCTCAGTCAAATGCACGTGCACTATTATTATTATCCACACCGTTCGGTCGTGCGAGTGAAAGGCAATAATGATGATATATGATGAAATGATTGAGATGAGAAAAGCTGGTATGAACTCGAGCTATCTTGTTTTTGTAAATATGATTAGTTCATCATTCCTGATTCAGCCCATTATGAATGAAATATGTTTGCAATGACAATCATAGAATATAGTTACTCATGCCATGCTTAATTAGCTAGGAGTTTATAATGGTTTATCTTGGATGCGAACATGCTATTAAAATGGTTGTGATGTGGTATTATAGGGTGGTATCCTCCTTTGAATGATTTGAGTGGCTTGACTTGGCACATGTTTATGCATGTAGTTGAAAGAAAATCAACATAGCCTCCACGATATTTATGTTCATGGTGATTTATATCCCACTCATGCTTGCACTCATCGTTGGTTAATCCTAATGCATGTTCATGATTGTGTCGCTCTCTAGTTGGACACTTCCCAATCTCTTTCTAGCCTTCACTTGTACTAAGCGGGAATACTGCTTGTGCATCCACTTCTATAAACCCCAAAGTTGTTCCATATGAGTCCACCATACTTTCCTATATGCGGTATTTACCTGCCGTTCCAAGTAAATTTGTATGTGCCAAACTCTAAACCTTCAAATGGGATTCTGTTTTGTATGCTCGAATAGCTCATGTATCAACTAGGGTTGTCTATATATTCCACGCTAGGCGGGTTATTCACACGATGAGTGGACTCCGCTCATCATTCATGAGAAAATGGCCGGTAACCAGGATGCCCAGCCCCATGCTCAAATCAAATAAAAATAATTGCAAACAAAACTCCCATGGGCTTGTTGTTAGTTGGACGATACCTGTTATTTGGACTAGCCGTGGAATGTGCTCGTTGGTGGTGGGGGAGTATAAACTTTACCATTTTGTTTGGGAACGGCCTATAATGTATGTAGCATGGAACATATCGAGATCTCTTGGTTGTTATGTTGACAATGAAAGTATGCAGCTCAAAATATTATTTAACTCTGTTTCAAAACTCGATCTCTTTCACCTCTGCAAAACCCTTCTTCCCTCTGCGAAGGGCCTATCTATTTGCTTTTATATTGAGTCATCAGCCTCTTATAAAAAGGCACCAGTTGGAGAGCACCGCTGTCGTTTGTATGCATTGTTATTAATTTACATTGAGTATGACTGTGACTGGATCTCTTTTACCATGAATTACAATGTCTAGTCAGTCCTTGATCTTCAGGGGTGCTCTGCATTTATATTTTGCGGTCTCAGAAAGGGCTAGCGAGATACCATCTTGTTATATCATATAATGATTATTTTGAGAAAATGTTGTCATCCGAGATTTATTATTATTGCTTGCTAGTTGATTATGCCATTGATATGAGTAAATGTGGGACCTAAATGTTATTGTGTATATGGTTAGTTCATATTCTTTGCTAAAAACTTGAATGCTAACTTTACATATTTGCAACAACAAGATAAAACGGAGTTTGTAAAAGTTTTTCTTTCTCACTTTCAGTTTCGCAACTGAATTGCTTGAGGACAAGCATAGGTTTAAGCTTGGGGGAATTGATACGTCTCCAATGTATCTACTTTTCCAGACACTTTTGCCCTTGTTTGGACTCTAACTTGCATGATTTGAGTGGAACTCACCCGGATTGATGCTGTTTTCAGCAGAATTGCAATGGTGTTATTTTTGTTCAGAAATAAAAGTTCTCAGAATGACTGGAAACTTCACGGAGTCACGTTTTGAAATTAATAAAAAATATTGGCGAAAGAATCAACAGAAGGGGGCCCACACCTTGTCCACGAGGGTGGAGGGCGCCCCCCCTAGGGCGTGCCCCCCTGCCTCGTGGGTCCCCTGGACCTCCACCGACCTCAACTCCAACTCTATATATTCACGTTTGGGGAGAAAAAAATCAGAGAGAAGGATTCATCACGTTTTATGATACGAAGCCGCCGCCAAGCCCTGTTCTTCCTCGGGAGGGCTGATCTGGAGTCCGTTCGAGGCTCTGGAGAGGGGAATTCATCGCCATAGTCATCATCAACCATCCTCCATCACCAATTTCATGATGCTCACCGTTGTGCTTGAGTAATCCCATCGCATGCTTGCTAGACGGTGATGGGTTGGATGAGATTTGCCATGTAATCGAGTTAGTTTTGTTAGGGTTTGATCCCTAGTATCCATTATGTTCTAAGATTGATGTTGCTATGACTTTGACATGCTTAATGCTTGTCAGTAGGGCCCGAGTGCCATGATTTCAGACCTGAACCTATTATGTTTTCATGAATATATGTGAGTTCTTGATCCTATCTTGCAAGTTATAGTCTATGATCCGGCAAACCCCGGAGTGACAATAGTTGGAACACTTCCCGATGATGACCGTAGTTTAAGGAGTTCATGTATTCACTAAGTGCTAATGCTTTGGCCTGATACTCTATTAAAAGGAGGCCTTAATATCCCTTAGTTTCCATTAGGACCCCGCTGCCATGGGAGGGTAGGACAAAAGATGTCATGCAAGTTCTTTTCCATAAGCATGTATGACTATATTCGGAATACATGCCTACATTACAATTATGAACTGGAGCTAGTTCTGTGTTACCCTATGTTATAAGTGTTGCATGATGAATTACATCCGACATAATTATCAATCATTGATCCATTTCCTACGAGCTTTTCACATATTGATCGTTGCTTAGTTACTTCTCCGTTACCACTGTTACGATTGCTACAAAACTGCTACTGTTACTTTTGCCATCGTTACCGTTATTTCCATACTACTTTACTACTAAATACTGTGCTGCAAATATTAAGTCTATCATGTGTGGTTGAATTGACAACTCAGCTGCTAATACTTGAGAATATTCTTTGGCTCCCCTTGTGTCGAATCAATAAATTTGGGTTGAATACTCTACCCTCGAAAACTGTTGCGACCCCCTATACTTGTGGGCTATCAGAGTGCCGAAGAGAAGCAGATGGGGTGCATAGTTCCAGCGAACATGACATGGACCTATGTTAAGTAGAAGAGATGCGGTGGCGAGCGCGTCGGTCCAAAACCGAGGAGCCACATTGGCTTGTACATACGCAATCATTGAGAGTGCATATCACACGTTCAACGCGGCCACTTTGTTGTGATGTATAAGGACATGTGAGGCGAGAGACAGTGCCATGTGGTGCAAGGAGTGTGCAAACAGCAAGATTGTCAAATTCTTTCCCGATATCGGTTTGGAGTGCATGTATGGGACGAACAAACTGTGTGGAGACATAGGCATAGAAAGCCGTAAGAGTCGCTAGTGCATCAGACTTGCAACGTAAAGGAAACGTCCACACATAATGTGAAAAATCGTCTAAGATCATGAAGGAATAAAGATAGCCAGTATTATTTGCGGCCGGTGATGTCCATATATCATTATGAAGTAATTGAAACGGAAAAGAAGGTATGGTGGTGGATGCGCCAAAAGGAAGGCTAACATGCTTCCCGACATGGGAATCATGACAAGTATGATCGTCAATCTTATTACATGTGAATGAGAAACTCTGAAGAATATGACGAAGTTCGGTTGAATTGGGATGACCCAAACGAGCATGCCAGAGGTCTACTCCGGCATTGATGGCGACAAAGGCAGCTATGACGGTGGAGGATGAGTGCACCGGGTACAACTCGTCTAGGCTATCACACCGATGGAGAACCATTCCGGTACAGACGTCCTTGACAGAAAAACTGGTTTCGTCAAATTCAACAGTGAGAGGATTTTCACGAGTAAAAGAACAAACATAAACAAGATTTTTGATTAGTGCAGGTGAGACAAGAATGTTAGACATAGATAATTTCATGGATGTAGAAGGAAAAGAATTATAACCGATATGTGTGATAGGTAAAGAAGAGCCATCGCCAACGGTAATGCGAGTGAATGTGTTAACTGGATAGGAAGAGATGAGGTTACTGTGATGTGATGACATGTGGGTGGTAGCGCCGGTGTCCATGTACCAATCACCACCGCCGCCTTAGTTACTCGGTGAAGGAGGCGCGTGCAGCGCCGGAAGAGGAGGTGGATTCTAGGGCATGGGGGCCAGCGACATGGTAGGGTCCCCATAGGGCTGGGGTGGGGGCGGCAGCGGGTAGCCACCCGTCATCGGCTGCACGGGCAGTGATGGGTAGCCACCGCCAGGCGGCTGTTGCCGCGCCGCCAGGGGCGCTTAATAGTCGATCGGCCACGGACCAAGGAGGCTCAATGCGGGGCCGCGAGGAACTGACATGTGGTGGGCATGGACCACTCCGGTCCATGGATTTGGGCTAGCAAAATGATTGGAGGCACTGGAGAGGGAAGAGTCCATGGCGGCAACAACAGATGGAGATTGGAGAGAAAGGTGCGTCAGCTAAAGTGGATGAGGGTTAGGGTTTTTGTGGGAGATGAGAAGGGAGGGAGAGAGGCAGCAGCGGTGGTAGTTGCAGTGAGGAGAGGAAGGGGCGGGGCGGCAGGTTGTTGAGGCGGAGGCTAGAGGTAGCGGCAAGGTGCGGCGGCGACGTGGAGTGGAAGCCATGTCGCATGAGAGAAAAGGTTTTTTTGTGGGAGATGAGAAGGGAGGGAGAGAGGCAGCGGTGGCTGTGGTGGGAAGAGGAAGGGGAGGCGGCGGTGTGGAGCGGAAGCTAGGTTACATGAGAGAACGGAAACTGATACCATGTTGTTATGAAAGATGAGATTGCAAGCAACATAATTGATTAATCATGTGTAAGTGCACATATATAGGTACAATGGTGCACGACCTCGACTTGTCTCCCAAGCTATACACTGTACGAGGAGAAAGGAGTCATGACAATACATGACCCTAGCCTATATACGTACATACACGTTCAACGGAGGGAACGAAGGCCTTTGAGATTGGTGCTAGTTTATGATACAATACTAATCAGAGGATTTGTCCCATTTGTTCACTTTCCGACAAGTAGGATCGGACTGTAGGAGCTGGCTTGGCAACAAATTCACATACAAACTCCTGGATCTAAAACAAAAACACAGTCACCCTTGGACAAGTGCCAGCGGCATATAGTTGCGGGTCGGTGGCAGATCAGCTACCTACATGTCCACCCCGCGGGGCTAGAGCTCGACTCCAACGCCCTGGTGAAGAGGCGCGATGAGGCACAGTTCATCGGCATGGGCGGCCGCAAAGCGGAGGAGGCTACCCACAGGGAGCACCTCGACGGTGGGGATGCGGAAGGGGTTATGCTAGTTAGTGCCGTAGCTGGAGGACCCCAACGTGTGTAGCTGTTGGAGAGGTGGCACACAGAGGGGAGCCAGTGCCGGTTGGCGAAGACGATGTCGTGGGCTGCCAAGCACTCCTCAGTGGTGGCCTGGTCGGCAATGTGGAGCACACAGCGGGAGATGAAGCGAAGGAGCAGCACTCGCACTGGCCTCTGTGCCGCTGCGAGAATGGACAGGGCGAGTGGAGGATCTTCTTGAAGTGGTGCGGGAAGGAGAGCATCGCTCGTCCACCATGGATAAATCTTGGAGGTCCATCAGCATGATCTCGTTGTTGAGCACTAGTAGGAACGGCGTCATCGACCCCAGGCGGTGTCGAAGTAGCACTCCTTGCCGGCGATCAGTGGAGGATTGCCAGTTTGAAGACAGATTCAAGAACTCCGGGTCAGTGGAGGGAAGATAACCCGGTCCCGGAGGCTACTGCTATACTGAAAGGATGCCAGAAAATTTTGGCTCAAAATGAAGAATGTCGGTTTAAAATCCAGTTCAAGATAAATCTGTCTCTCACAAAGCATTGAAGCTCAATATCCAGTTTAAAATCCGGCTCAAAGGAAATCTGTCACCCATAAACTCTGAAGCTTTCAATATCCGGCTCAATGCCCGGTTCAAGAAGAATTCATTACTCACAAGTTCGAGTTCTCAGAAAAATTAAAGGGACCAAAGAGAGTCTGTTGCAAAGCACAACTCAAACATAGGTACCCTTCTTCAATGACCATTGGGGACTTGATCATATTCGAATCATAGCTTAACCCCTTTGGCACAGCTTCCCGATCGTATTCGAATCATAGTCGTTCAAACATTTTGATCATTTAGGGGCTTGATCATATTCGAATCATAGCTTAACCCCTTTTGGTCTGACTTACTGATCGTATTCGAATCAGAGTCGTTAAACATTTAGATCATTGGGGGCTTGATCATATTCGAATCATAGCTTAACCCCTTTGGCACGGCTTCTTGATCGTATTCAAATCATAGTCGTTCAAACATTTTGATCATTTGGGGGCTTAATCGTATTCTAATCATAGCTTAACCCCTTTTGGTCCGTCTTACTGATCGTATTTGAATCAGAGTCGTTAAATACTTGGTCACTGGGGGGCTTCCTGATCATATTAGAATCATAGCGGTCAATACCCCTTTGATCAGTGCAATGCCACAAACCACTTGAGGGCTTCCTGATTGTATTCGAACCATAGCTGATACGTCTCCAACGTATCTATAATTTATGAAGTATTCATGCTATTATATTATCCTTCTATGATGATTTATATGCATTTACATGTCATTTTATATGATTTTTGGGACTAACCTATTAACCTAGAGCCCAGTGCCAGTTTCTATTTTCTCCTTGTTTTAGTGTTTTACAGAAAAGGGATACCAAACGGAGTCTAAATGACGTGCCAATTTTTGAGGATTTTTTATGGACCAAAAGAAGACCACGGAGCATCGGAGTTGGGCCAGAAGAGTCTGGGGCTGCCCACGAGAGTGCGGGCGCCCCCCCCTAGGGCACGCCCCCCTATCTCGTGGACAGCCCGGAGACCCCCCTGACGTGAAACCAATGCCAATAATTCCTATAAATACTGAAACTTTTGGGAATTAACCTAGATCGGAAGTTCCGCCGCCGCAAGCCTCTATAGCCACAAGAAATCAATCTAGGCCCTCTCTGGCACCCTGCCGGAGGGGACCATCATCACCGAAGGCCATGGAGGAGGATCTCGGAGGGGCCATCATCTCCATGAAGGCCAAGGACCAGAGGGGGAAAGCTATGGAGGAGGAAGCACAAGGGGGAGAACCTCTCCTCCTCTCTCTTGGTGGCACCGAAGTGCCATCGGGAGGGGAATCATCGCCGCGGTGACCGTCTTCATCATCATCACCATCCTCATCTCTTTTACGCAGTCCGCTCTCCCGCACCCCGCTGTAATCCCTACTTGAACATGATGCTTTATGCTACATATTATGATCCAATGATGTGTTGACATCTTATCATGTTTTGAGTAGATATCTTTTGTCCTTGAGTTGATTGATGATCTAGAATGGTACGAGTTGTATGTTTTATCTTGGTGCTATCCTATGGTGCCCACCGGGTCGCGCAAGCGTGAGGGATTCCCGCTATAGGATGTTGCAATACGTTCATGATTCGCTTATAGTGGGTTGCTAGAGTGACAGAAGCTTAAACCTGAGTAAGGGGGTTGTTGCGTATGGGATAAAAGGGGACTTGATGCTTTAATGCTATGGTTGGGTTTTACCTTACTGAATCTTTTAGTATTTGCGGATGCTTGCTAGAGTTTCCAATCATAAGAGCATATGATCCAAGTAGGAAAAATATGTTACTTTATGCCTCTCCCTCTTATGAAATTGCAATGATGACTATCGATCTTGCTAACAATTGCTTAGGACAATTCCGCACAATGATCCACCATTATTCCACACTCACTATTTATATTATTTAGTAATATATTCTAACTTTATGATAACAGCACCTACTTTCATATTTTAGCTCTCTGATATCATAAAAAGTTATCCTCTTTATACCCACAACATAGTTTTATTTCTTGTTACAAGTTGGAAGCAAACGTTCGGTGCACGTAGAGTCGTATCAGGGGCAGATAGGGCTTGAGAGAATATTGATCTTACCTTTAGCTCCTTGTGGGTTCGACACTCCATACTTATCACTTCCACCTTTGGGAATTGCTACGATGATTCCCTGCACTTGGGGATTATCAAGCTCTTTTCTGGCGCCGTTGCCGGGGAGCAATAGCGTGGGATTGATATTTTCGTGTGTGCTTGTTTGCTTTCTTTACTTAGTAGATTTTGTTTTTCCTTTTTGTTTCTGTTTAGTTGTGGGTGAAACATACAATTTTTTTAAAAGAATGAAAATACCAAAAATTATTTACTTGCCTCTCATGCCTAAAAAAGTTTTTCAAAAAGAGAAGTGATTGGAAAGTAATGTATTGAAGAAGTGAGGGTCGACCTTGAGCACTTGTGTTCATGGTCACGGAAACAATGTAGAATTTTTTTCATGGAAGTTTCTCTGTAAATAATTATCCCCTTGTATAAATCCATTGTATTATAAAAATAATGTGCCAAGCTTGGGTTTTAGTGTGATAAGATTGCTTGCTTACTATGTGCAGAACAAAAACAGAAAATTTGGCTGTAGTACATGAATTTACATTTTTTTACTGGAAAGTCAAATGGGCCTCAAACTTTTTGCACATTACTTTTGTACAAATTTCTCAATTTTTCAAATTTATTTCATAATTGTTGGAGTTACAGAAGTTTACTAAACTTCCAGATTACTACAGACTGTCCTGTTCTTGACAGATTCTGTTTTTCGTGTGTTGCTTGCGATGCATCTATGGCTAGTATGTAGGGTATGAACCATAGTGAAGTTGGAATACAGTAGGTTTAACACCAATATAAAAAATAATGAGTTAATTACAGTACCTTAAAGTGGTAGTTTGCTTTATTACACTAATGGATCTCACAAGTTTTTGTTTAAGTTTTTGTGAATGAAGTGTTTGAAGAATGAGGAGTTGCCGATGTGAGAAGAATAAAGAGAGACAAGAGTTAAAGCTTGGGGATTCCCAAGGCACCCCAAGTAAATATTTCAAAGGATACTCAAGCATCTAAGCTTGGGGATGCTCCGGTTGGGATCCCAACTTTCTTCTTCAACAAATATCGGTATACCTCGGTTTTTGTTTTGTTCGCATGATTTGTGTCCTTTGTGTTTGTATTTTTCTTTAAGAATCATGCTAGTATGAGCTAGCTCTTCATTGATTTACAGAATGCTTCATGTGATTCACTTATATCTTTTAAGTATGATCTTATAGAATTGGTCTTTGTGCTTCACTTAAATTGTTTGAGTATGGTTTTGTAGAATGCTTCATGCGCTTCACTTATATATTTTGAGCTTGGATATTGGCTAGTTTCTATTAATTGTAAAATGCTCCGGGAACTTCACTTATATCTTTTGGAGTATGAATAATACTATAATTTGAAGTGGATTTGGAAGAGTGTCAACTTTAGTTAGTATTCCACCATTTCGGAAGAGGTTCCAATTGAGTATGAGAAAAAAGTTGCTATCCATGATGCTACTGAAAATTATTATGAGGGAGGAATATGTTCTTGAAGGAGTTGCAATAATGTCAAGTTTCCTCTCTACGTGCTTAAAGTTTTGTAGTTATACTTGTTTTGCCTTCCTATGCTAGTTGATTCTTGTTCCTATAAATTATGTTCTCACAAAATCCCTAGTCATAGGAAGTGAGTTAGATTTAAATGTGCTAAGTAATATTCTTCATGATGCTCTCTTTGTGTTTCAAATCTTTTCTTTTATGCGAGCATCATTGAAATCATCATGCCTACCTGAAAGGCATTAAAGAAAAGCGCTTGTTGGGAGACAACCCAATATTTATACTTACTGTTTTTGTGTGTCTATATGATTAAACTACTGTATTAATCATGTTTTATAGCTTTTGTTTCAATAAAGTGCCAAGTAAGACCTTTGGGAAGACTTGGGTGAAAGTTAATGTGATCTTGCTGTAAAAAGCAGAAACTTTGCGCTCACGAGATTTGCTGTCATTTTTTACAGAAGAGTGCTTTTGAGTTGATTATTTTTTCATAAGATTAATAGAAAAATTCCTCACGTCCACCAATTTATTTCATAATTTTTGGAGTAGCATAAGTATGGTTATTGTTCAGATCATTACAGACTGTTCTGTTTCTGACAGATTCTGTTTTCATTGCATAGTCTGCTTGTTTTCTAGTTTCTATGGCTTATATTTATCAATATAATTTGTAGAAATGATATGGTACAGTAGGCTTTATGTGAAAAAAATTATGAACCTTGTCTTTTACAGTACCAAAGTGCATGGTTTACTCTTTATCATACTAACCTATCTCATGAAGTTTGGTTGAGTTTTGTGTGGTTGAAGTTTTCAAGTTTTGGGTAAAGATTCGATGGACTATGGAATAAGGAGTGGCAAAAGCCTAAGATTGGGGATGACCAAGGCACCCCAAGGTAATATTCAAGGACAACCAAGAGCCTAAGCTTGGGGATGCCTCGGAAGGCATCCCCTCTTTCGTATTCGTTCATCGGTAACTTTACTTGGAGCTATATTTTTATTCACCACATGATATGTGTTTTGCTTGGAGAGTCATTTCCTCTTGTGAGTATTTGCTTGATGTTATTTATAATAATGTTTTGCATCTTTAGTTTCAATAAAAATTTCAAGGATAGCCTTTACCATGCTTATTTTGCTAGTATACATGTTGCTGTTTCAAAATAGAAAGTTTACCGCTGTTGCAAAAATTCCCTAGAAAAGTCAGAGAATGGTATAATGTTTAATCTTTTTGAATTTTAAGCTCTGATAAATTTATTACAGTGGGAATTTTCTCTTATAATTTTGGGGGTTAGGGAAGTATTGATACCCTTGCATTCTTTACAGACTGTACTGTTTTGGCAGATTGCTGTTATGTTTGCATTGTTTGCGTATGCTTGCTTGTTTAATGATTCTATTTGAGGATAGGAGTATTAAATATGCAGAGGCATTTAGTATTCAATGTTGAATAATAATTTTAGTGATTTGTTACAGTAGAAAATGATAAGGTTTTGTATTGGTTTATACTAACCCATCTCACGAATTCTTGTTGAGTTTGTTGTGAATGAAGCTTTTGATAAAAAGAGAAACCGTGATATGAGAGGAATTAAGGAGACATAAAATCTCAAGCTTGGGGATTCCCAAGGCACCCCAAGATAATATTTCAAGAACTCTCAAGCATCTAAGCTTGGGGATGCCCCGGTAGGCATCCTACCTCTCTTGTTCAACAACTATCGGTTAGTATCGGTTGAGCCTAAGTTTTTGCTTCTTTACATGAGTTGTGCTATCCTTGCAATGTCATTTTATTTCAATTTTACTAGCTGTTTGAATAAAATATTTGGATCTGAATTATTGAATAAAAAAGGGGAACCCTTCCATGGCTAGTTAATTATTTGACTACTCAGTGTCCTTCACTCATATCTTTTGGAGTAGTTTGTCATTTACTCATGTGCTTCATGTATATCATTTGAGTAAATTGTTGAATGAGTTGAATGTCATAAATCTGAATTTTTATATGTGTCATATGCTTATAACATGGTTAGTGATGACTTCACACATAGAAAGTATGAGGCATAAAAGTTGTTGAGAGTTGGCAAACGTAGTTTTGGTCATCGTTGCAATTAATAGGAAGTAATAAGCAAAGAGAGGTTCACATACAAATATATTATCGTGTACATCTTTTATGATTGTGAAGAACTCATTAAGTATGACATGCTAAAAGAGTCGACGTTGGACAAGGAAGACAACGTAATGGTCTATGTTTTCCAACATCTCAGTTAAAGTATATTGTCATTGACCTTCCAAACATGTTGAGCTTGCCTTTCCCCCTCATGCTAGCCAAAAATTCATAGCACCAAGTAGAGATACTACTTGTGCTTCCAAATATCCTTAAACCCAGTTTTGCCATGAGAGTCCACCATATCTACCTATGGATTGAGTAAGATCCTTCAAGTAAGTTGTCATCGGTGCAAGCAATAAAAATTGCTCTCTAAATATGCATGACTTATTAGTGCGGAGAAAATAAGCTTTGTACGAACTTGTTATGGAAGCAATAAAAGCGACATACTGCATAATAAAGGTCCATATACAAGGGGCAATATAAAGTGACGTTCTTTCGCATTAAGATTTTGTGTATCCAACCCTAAAAGCGCATGGCAACCTCTGCTTCCCTCTGCGAAGGGCCTATCTTTTACTTTATGTTTTTACTGTATGCTTGAGTCAAGGTGATCCTTACCTTTCCCTTTTTCATTTTATCCTTTGGCGAGCTCCTCGTGTTTGAAAGATCATGATATATATATCCAATTGGATGTAAGTTAGCATGGGCTATTATTGTTGACATCACCTAAAGGTGAATATGTTGGGAGGCAACACGATAAGCCCCTATCGTTCTTAGTGTCCGGCTGAAACTCCATAACCACAAATATTGCGTGAGTGTTAGCAATTGTAGGAGACTATATGATAGTTGAGTATGTGGACTTGCTGAAAAGCTCTGTTCTTGACTATTTCTGATGTTACGATAAATTGCAATTGCTTCAATGATTGAGATTATAGTTTGTTAGTTCTCAATGAAGTTTCTGAACCATACTTGACATTGTGAATAGATTGTTACTTGATCATGAAAAGTTTTATGAGATAAGCTACTATTATGACACATTTTGATGCTATAAAAGGTGACTGAAATTATCATTGATCAAACTTGTGCACCTACTAGCATTCACAGTTCATAAATTATTTCTTTTATCATTTACCTACTCGAGGGCGAGCAGTAATTAAGCTTGGGGATGCTAATACGTCTCCAACATATCTATAATTTATGAAGTATTCATGCTATTATATTATCCTTCTATGATGATTTATATGCATTTATATGTCATTTTATATGATTTTTGGGACTAACCTTTTAACCTAGAGCCCAGTGCCAATTTCTGTTTTCTCCTTGTTTTAGTGTTTTACATAAAAGGGATACCAAATGGAGTCCAAATGACATGCCAATTTTTGAGGATTTTTTATGGACCAAAAGAAGACCACACAACATCGGAGTTGGGCCAGAAGAGTCCCGAGCTGCCCACGAGAGTGGGGGGCGCCCCCCCTAGGGCGCACCCCCCTATCTCGTGGACAGCCCGGAGACCCCCCTGACATGAAACCAACTCCAATAATTCCTATAAATACTGAAACTTTTGGGAATTAACCTAGATCGGAAGTTCCGCCGCCGCAAGCCTCTATAGCCACGAGAAATCAATCTAGGCCCTCTCTGGTACCCTGCCGGAGGGGGCCATCATCACCGGAGGCCATGGAGGAGGATCTCGGAGGGGCCATCATCTCCATGAAGGCCAAGGACCAGAGGGGGAAAGCCGTGGAGGAGGAAGCACAAGGGGGAGAACCTCTCCTCCTATCTCTTTGTGGCACCGGAGTGCCATCGGGAGGGGAATTATCGCCACGGTGATCGTCTTCATCAACATCACCATCCTCAACTCTTTTATGCGGTCCACTCTCCCGCACCCCGCTGTAATCCCTACTTGAACATGGTGCTTTATGCTACATATTATGATCTAATGATGTGTTGCCATCTTATGATATTTTGAGTAGATATCTTTTGTCCTTGAGTTGATTGATGATCCAGATTGGTACGAGTTGTATGTTTTATCTTGGTGCTGTCCTATGGTGCCCTCCGTGTCGCGCAAGAGTGAGGGATTCCTGCTATAGGGTGTTGCAGTACATTCATGATTCGCTTATAGTGGGTTGCTAGAGTGACAGAAGCTTAAACCCGAGTAAGGGGGTTGTTGCGTATGGGATAAAAGGGGACTTGATGCTTTAATGCTATGGTTGTGTTTTACCTTCATGAATCTTTTAGTATTTGCGGATGCTTGCTAGAGTTTCCAATCATAAGAGCATCTGATCCAACTAGGAAAAATATGTTACTTTATGCCTCTCCCTCTTATGAAATTGCAATGACAACTATCGATCTTTTTAACAATTGCTTAGGACAATTCCGCACAACGATCCACCATTATTCCACACTTGCTATTTATATTATTTAGTAATATATTCTAACTTTATGATAACAGCACCTACTTTCATATTTTAGCTCTCCGATATCATACAAAGTTATCCTCTTTATACCCACAACACAGTTTTATTTCTTGTTTCTAGTTGGAAGCAAACGTTCGGTGCACGTAGAGTCGTATCAGTGGCAGATAGGGCTTGAGAGAATATTGATGTTACCTTTAGCTCCTTGTGGGTTCGACACTCCATACTTATCACTTCCACATTTGGGAATTGCTACGATGATTCCCTGCACTTGGGGATTATCAATAGCCATTAACCCATTTGGTCCGGCTTCCTGCTCGTATTCGAAGCATAGCCTCGTGTTTTCTCTCTTTTTGGTTTGAGTTTTTTGAAACCATTTTTTGGGTTTCTCTTGATACTCTCTTGCTCATATCTGAAGCATACATATGGTCTCTATTAACCCGACCTGGCTTTGGACGATAAGTTGCCAGTATATGATGATATTAAATACTTGGAGGTATTGGCTTCTAAGTTTTGGGTTATCACCCTTCCTGCATAGGTATCATAAGCCGGCAGTATGATTCAATATCACTGGTATGATATTTTTATAATTATACATGATTATGTTCAAACCGGCCCTGGCTATGGACTTTAAGTCGCCGGTATATTTTGGATTGTGCCATTGGAATCATGCGCTTATCAATCATTGGATTATTACCCTTATTGGATACGGCGATATAAGACGAAAGTATGAGCCAATTCTACAGGTATGTTTTCCTGATTATATAAATATGCGAGGTTTCATAACCCGCCTTGGCTTTTGACGTTAAGTCGCCAATATGTTTAGGACTGAATGACATTAATTCTAGTCTATTCCATAATTGCATAAAGACTATATTATGTTTGGGTTATTACCCGCCCTGGCTTTTGACGGTAAGTTGCAAGGGCATATGTTGTTTAAACTCTACAGGATTCACAGAACTATGACTCATATAAATGATTAAGTTCAAGCTCATCATCAAAATTGATGCTTCAAAATGGTTATCCGTTCTGGATTTTCTCAAAGGCTATAAGCCGTCGGGTTATAAAAATTCTGGCTTACAATGAATGCTGAAAGTGCAACTATCCCTGGGTGGTTTTGGTAATGATTAACAATATATAGCTCATTGAACTAATGCTATTTCAAGATAAACATTATAGGAAAGTTCAATGTTTGGCATGGCACGGATTAGGAATGTGGACCCCTCAAAATGCTAAGGACAAAGGATTGGCTCAAGCTTCAAAGTTCTAGACTCTACATTTTACTTTTAGTGATCCAAGATCACATTGAGTCTATAGGAAAGCCAATACTATTAAAAGGGGATGAGGTGTTTCTTAATGGCTTGCTTGCTCTCATGATGCTTAGTGATATTCTCCAAAGCCCTCAACACTTTCTCATATCCACATATGTCCCAAACCAAAAGTCAAACTTGGCCCCACCGATTTGATCCATCCGGCGCCACCGAGTTCATTTGACATAGCCACTGCCATAAACCCTAGTCTTCTCGGTCTCACCGATAGGGATCTCGGTCTCACCGAGATGGGATTGCAAACTCTCTGTTTCCCTTCATAACATTTTGGTCCAACTGAGATGAGCGATCGGTCCCACTGAGTTTGCAATGTAAACTCTCTGTTTCCCTTTTGTAACCTTTCGGTCCAACCAAGATGAGTGAATCAGTCCCACCGAGTTTGCCTGACCAACTCTCTGGTTAGCTTATTACCAAAGTCGGCCCACCGAGTTTGTGTAATCAGTCTCACCGAGATTACGTTGTGCCCTAACCCTAATGATATTGGTCCCACCGAGTTGACATGTCGGTCCCACCAAAATTCCTAACAGTCATATAATGCACTGAATCGGTCCAACCGAGTTTTATGATTCGGTCCCATCGAGTTTGGTATATTGTGTGTAATGGTTAGATTTTGTGGAGGCTATATATACCCCTCCACCCTCTCCTCATTCGTGGGGGAAGCCATCAGAACGCGCCTACACTTCCACTACTCATTTTCTGAGAGAGAACCACCTACTCATGTGTTGAGACAAAGATATTCCAATCCAACCATATGAATCTTGATCTCTAGCCTTCCCCAAGTTGCTTTCCACTCAAATCATCTTTCCGCCAAATCCAATCCTATGAGAGAGAGTTGAGTGTTGAGGAGACTATCATTTTAAGCACAAGAGCAAGGAGTTCATCATCAATACACCATCTATTACCTTTTGGAGAGTGGTGTCTCCTAGATTGGTTAGGTGTCACTTGGGAGCCTCCAACAAGATTGTGGAGTTGAACCAAGGAGTTTGTAAGGGCAAGTAGATCGCCTACTTCATGAAGATCTACCCTAGTGAGGCAAGTCCTTCGTGGGAGATGGCCATGGTGGGATAGACCAGGTTGCTTCTTCGTGGACCCTTCGTGGGTGGAGCCCTCCGTGGACTCGTGCAGCCATTACCCTTCGTGGGTTGAAGTCTCCATCAATGTGGATGTACGATAGCACCACCTATCGGAATCACGACAAAAACATCTGTGTCTCCAATTGTGTTTTCTCTTTTTAATACCACGACAAAAACATATGTGCAAACCGCCGTTTTTACGACCCAATTTACATCAATATGACGAGGTTGATTCGCCCGTCCGTGCGGCTTACTGTGCCTGCGATCGACTCACCCGTCCACGTCGGCTTACAACGCCGCGGCTGGCTCATCTGTCTGCTCCCGCGGCCAACTCGGCCGTGATTGATTTCAACTTCACCGTGGTGATCTCCATGGTGGATAATTTCTGGCTTAACGTCAGGGAATTGTTGTAGGGTGGAACCCTAGAGGGAGATCTTTCACGAATTTGAGGGGAAATCCCCAAGAACAAAAAGAACACAAAGGGGGAAAACAAGAGGAACACTCAAATTGACTTGATCCAATCACACATATGCTAGATCCAAGAACACACAAGAGGTCATAAGGAATCCAAGGACAACAAAGGAAAGATACAAGGTACTATTTCATCCCAATCCTATGAGGAGGGAGGTCTTGATGATCCTATGATGGGGATCCTTCCCAAGATGGGGGCTTGAATCCACTATTGATCTTCTCCATAGGAGGTTATGATCTCCTAGAGGAGTGGGTACAAGGAGCAAAGCTCACTAATGTCTCTCATCTACTTTGCAATCTCTCTCAATGAGCTAGAGGAGAGTACTTATGGCCTAAAGACGAAATATGAGGGAAAGAGGGGTACAAGGGTCATTATGCCCATAGTGCATGCAGGCACAGCCGGAGGTGTCCGGGCACCCGGGGGTGTGAGGCCCGGGCACCCGCGGTGGTCAGGGACGCGCCGGGCTGCGGCTGTAGGAGGGTCAGGCACCCGAGGCCATTTGGCCGGGCATCTGGGGCGCCCCAAGTCAGCGCCAGGTAGGGGAGGCCGGGCACCGGGAGGGGGGGGGCGAAGGACGGCTAGAGGGGGGGCTAGGCACCCGGGGGATGAGAGCCCGAGCACCCTGGGCGAGCTGGACCGGCCCAGGTAGGTGGCCGGGCACCGGGGGGCCATGGGGCCGAGCACCCGGGGTGCGACCCAAGCGGCAACTAGGCGATCGGCCAGGCACCCGGGGTAGGCTGGGGCGGCGCCCAGGCGGGTACAGGACACCTGGGGTCAACGCGGCCAGGCACCCAGGGTGTCCAGGGGGCTTGTCCCTTCCTGAGGCTTCATATCCGGGAACTGCGTCTCCTCGCACGCCTCAACGCTTCCCTTCTTCTCCTTCCTCGATGAGTGCACGAGTCTCCCTCCTAGATTCTTCGTGGTCAAGTCCTTTATACCTAAGAAGGCACAACAAATCCATTTGAGGTAGAACCTAATTCATATGCGATTTCGAACGAGACCTGAAGAGGAAAGAATTGACCTCGTTCTCGATGGCGCATGCGCGAGCTCTTGTCAACGGTCCTCTCCGTCCTTGTGGTGGTGGTGTGACGTCCATGGTGATGGTCGATGGATGCTCCGCATCATCTCCCCCCCTTGGGAGAGATCCGTCCACGGATTGTGATCTTCAACCCCATGGTAAAGAGCGGGCGTCGCCGTGTAGAAGTGGACAACCACCAAGCACTTGTCATGTGGACGCTCGAAATGGTCACTCTCCAATGTCACACCATCTTGTGATTCCTTCAAAAGGAGCAAAGATAACAAGCACTTGGAAAAACAAATGTGGTTGGCATTAAAGCAAAACCAACCATTCAAGAGGTGATTCACCCACCAAGTGTTGTCATCAAGTATAGCATATGGTGTGACAAGGGAGTGTGGCATGGCATGTAAGCACATAAATTGAGCAAAATCAAGGACATCATGGAAACAAGCATGTAAATGTGAGGTAGAGATGCAAATATGTGTGACAAGAGAATAAGCATCTACCTCAATGTCATAGCAAGCATGCATAAGACTCTCAATGAATGGTCTATGGTAGGCATAAGATGCATTCACAACACCAAATAAGAGAAGAGGTCTAAACACATGGGGTAAGTGCAAGACAATCTGAGCATAATGTGCACATGGTATAGTGAAAATGTTGTGGCACTCAACACAATGAAAAGAGCAATTGTTCATCGTGGGTGAGGCAATCAAATCAATCATGTGATAAGCAATGGGACATGTCATATGTGAAGTAATGACATTGTTGCAACCAAACATGTGATAGGAGCAAGTAATCCAAGAATTGGATGCAACATGGGAAAGCATAGAAATCAAGCCGTGCAAACTAGTGGAGTGAAGATGCAACACACTAGAGGAAATCATGGCAATCATGTCATGTGAGCAAATAATAGATATAGGAAATGCACATGACATATCGCGAGCACGAACGCAAAGCAAGATTGTAGTATCATCATAGGAATGGGTCATAGGAAGAACATGGCAATAACAAACAATATCTCCACCAAGCTTGCAAATACACATACAAGTAGTAGAATCAATCATCATGTGTAATGCAAAGCATGGGTCACAAATGCATGGTGAAGGCATATGAATAATCATGTCATGCAAAGTGAACATGGCAATATGGGCATAAAGTGAGAAGTGGTAAATAACCCATAACCATGTGAGGGCCATGTAGAAGAGACGCGCGAATTCTTTGCACAAAGGGAATAGTGGTAAGGACAATCCATGGGATCCCAAATCATCATTGCTCTCTAGAGCTCGTTTTGTCAACTCGTGGGATTGCGAGGTTGACAAGTATTCATGTGTACCTACACAAAAGAGACACGAACCAAAGTAATTGTGTGCGTGGTAAATATACACATCATCCATCATGATGTGTATGTGCATGTGTGAGTTAGCACAAGATAAGGATCGCTCAAAGAAATTTGATGCATGTATAAGCACTGTCATCTATCATGAAAGAATAGTTGTTATGTATGACACGATGGGGACACAAATTGAGAATGCAAGAGTATGACACATCACTAGCATTTTTATCCATGGGGAGCATATGGTGCACACAAGTAGTGGGATCATGCAATGGATAGGATGAATCAAAATCTCCTAAAATGTATGAGGAAACTACGGGGGTCTCCTCATGAGCAATAGTGGAAACATCATATGGAGAATATGAACACCAACCAAAATAATGCATATCCAAATCTAGGTGTTCATAGCATAGCATATGAGATAAATGATGCAAAGGGAGCATATCAATATCATCACAAGAAAAACAAATTCCAATAACCATGGCTTGTCATCTATGCCATGTGTGCAAATTGGGTTTATGTTGATGGCATATGCATAGTCACTACGATGAGATTGCAAATATGACATATTGTTGATCTCATGCATAGCATATGACAAGTCAAGCGGATTGTCAAACATGATGTGACCAAGAGAATTATCACAAGAAATCCTATGTAATATGGCATCACAACTAATAGACTCCACATGGCAATCATCAAACTCATCATAAATGGGTAAATCATTGCATGGGGAAGTCGAACTAGAATGAAGCATGCCAATAGGTGGATCAACATCATGCAAGCAATCAATACCAAGGATGTCCACTAGTGGGACTAGAACATCACCTTCACCTATGTTACCTTGTTCATTCCACTCAAGTGGTGTAGGCGAGGTGGCAAAGACCAAATGGTGGTCATCATCATCAACTCGATGGAACCATGTGGCGGGTGCATCATATTCCACCATGGCCATCGTCTTGTCCATAGGAAGGACAAAGTCATCGTGGATCAGCGCATCATCATATATGGGACCTAGCACTAAAGGAGAAGACACAATAGAGGTAGAGGTTAAGTCGTTAGAAATCATAGTGGCCTCACATGCCATATCAACTACCTCACTCTCTCTATGTGGTGGTGGCTCACTCGCTCCCTCAAGGTAGGTGCACTCAATGTCACATATGGTGGAGTCACTCAAATCACTCAAGTAGTGGTGGTGGTGGCTCTCCTCACATGGGAATTGTGGCAACTCATCATATATGGGGCTAGTGGTGAGGTCACTCTCACTCTCAATATGGTGGCACAAGTCACTCAAGTCATCATACGTCACCGTGGTTGAAGGGAAAATCCCATGCTCAACCATCTCGTTGTTGTCGCTATGGATGAAGGCCGAAGATGGCACATCATCGCTCTCCTCCATGACCGAGGAAAAATCCCTTGCTCGATCATCTCGTCACCGTCGCCGTGAATGGCCTTGAGAACACTTGGCAAAGATGCCGAAGTGGTGGTAGTAGCCGTAGCTTGCTCGTGGTGGTGCTCATCTCTCGGTCCTCTTGTGCTCATGTTGGTTTTCTTGACGACGCCGCGTGGTACTTGCATCTTGTGGCCATTCTGAAGATTTGCGACTTGAGCGTCTCTGCCTTGAAGATGACGAAGAGGAAGAAGACTTGTAGTTGGCCCACACGTATCGGATGTCATCCAATTGTGCATCCAACTTGGTTTCAATGTAGTCCCTTGTCCGTGCTTCGCTTTGGTGAATGTCGATGGTGAGTCGCTCAATGCCTTGCATTGCTCGTTGTAGTCCGAAGATGGGTGTTTTGGTGATGTAGTTATTCACGTCGTTGTTGTCTTGGAAGACCGGAGATGAAATGCCTTGCCTATCCATCACAAGACTCGAGCAAATGTAAGTGGAAGAAAGGAAAGAACTAGACCAATGTACCTTATCCAATGTTGAATATGGATCAATGATCACTCAATAAGGTAACAATGAAATAGCACAATTGGTACCGGATCTTGTCAATTCTCACACCTACACAAGTGAGGCTTATGATGGAGCTCGGTGAGGATAGTGGCACAAAAATGTGATGCAAAATGTTAGCAAGAGTCAATAATGTTGGAAAAGATGCACAAATTCGCAAGTGAAACAAGTAGACCAATAGCAATATGTGGCACACAGAAACACACACATGGATAGATAAATGGGGTCGTGCAACCAAGGAATGAGCACAAAATGTGGAATCCATGGAAAACGCTCGTGTTTCACAACTCAAGAGAGACGCTAGCACGATTGCTCAATCGGCAGATACGACACTTGTGCACAACCTATAAGAAGAAAAATGTAAGAGCTTTCAATCTCAAGTATGCTATGTGTATGATGTTCCAGGTGTTCTTCTCAAGATGATCCAAGATGATCGGATATGACAATCTTATGTGCAATGTGGTATGATGCTATGGATCTTTCTCACAAGCTTCTTTGCTCTATTTTTATTTTGCTTAAAAGCTTTTTTTTATATGACCACTTATGCGAAATTCACAAACCAATATAGAATTGTGTATATGCGGGAATAATCTTGAGACACAAGGGATGATATGATGATACCAAGATGATACCAATATCATATGGTATGTATGCAATGGGAGGTACGGATCACTAATGTGCACAAGTAACATTGCCGGCAATACTCAATGGCTAGTCTCGATAGGCAAGTGACGCAAAAAGGGCTAAGGGGTTAACAATGTAATGGCAAGAAAGTACAATGATGGGATACCACGATACCAAGATGATATAGAGGTTACCATTCTTGCTTACGGTTAGGTTATCAAAATGGTGAAGTGGTCGATGTCAAGTCCTTGTCGAAGGTGAGCGACGGTGTTGTTAATGTCAAACCGTTCCTAGTTAGCCGAAACACCCTAGGAAACGGGAAAACCGCAAACTCAAAATCTCAAGGAAAATGTCAAATGGTGGTAGCGGAATGCGTTTGTGGTTTTGGAGTTAGCAATGCAGAAGTGGTGGCGGTGGTTGATGACGAAACAACCGTCCCTAAGTAGCCGAAACACCATAGGAGACTCAAGTCACCACTCAAGCAAGCACAAATGCTATATGCAGCAAAAAGGGTTAGGTTGCGGAAAGCTATGGTGGTTTTGCGGATGATATGGTGTATGGCCTAGGAAAAGATGCCAAAATGCCAAAATTTTGATGGATTCAAATGTTTTTGGAACCTATCTAGATGGATGGGGGATGTCAATAGCTACTCAACAAGCTAAAGAACGTCAAAATCGGACTCCGGGAGCAAAAGTTATGGCCGAAACGGTTTTTGTTGGTGGACTGTTTCTGGGTGGTGCGGGTGCCTGGGGGTTGGAGGTGCGGAGAAGAAGGCTTGGGGGTCCGGGTGCCTGGGGGTAAGAGGTGCGGGCACCCGGGGTGGTCAGCGGGGATGCACGGGGGGTCCGGGTGCCCGGGGTTTGAGGTCCGAGTGCCCGGAGGTCACAGATTTGGGCGGAAATTCGTGGGAAAATGGGAGAAATTGGTGGAGTTCGTGGAGGGAAAGGTGGAGATGGATGGGGGGAATGTGTGGCCACGAAAGAATTTGTGTTGGTTAGTACAAAATATCCAATGCTCAAAGAAATGAGATGCATGATATACAAACATGTCATCCATCATGAGAGGTATGTTATTATGTATAGCATAATGGAGAATCAAATTGTGTAATGCATGAATAGTGATATCTCGAGCATTGTTATGAATGGTATGTGTATGGTGCAAGACATTATTGGAATCACGCAAAGTACGGAATGCATCAAAATCTCCTAATATGTATGAGGAAACTATGGGGGTCTCCTCATGAGCATGTGTAGAAACATCAGATGGAGAATATTGACAACATCCAAAACAATGCATATGTGGAACAATGTGATCATTGCATAGCATAGTAGATGAATTGTGCAAATCATGTAAAGGAAGCATAGCAATATCATTGCATAAAAAACAAAAGCCAATGACCATCATCTTGTCATCTATGCCATAAGTGCAAATGGGATTTATTTTAATGGGGCATGCATAGTTACTATGTTGAGATTGAAATTATGAAATATGGGAGATCTCACACATAGCATATGACAAGTTTAAAGGATTTTCAAACATGACGTTACCGATAGAATTTTCACAGGATATCCTATGGAGCATAGCATCACAATTAGGCAAATCAACACATGATCATCATCATATTCATCATAAATAGGTGGCATATCTAAGCATATAGAAGACATAATATGAAGTGAATCCATAAGGTGATCATCATCATGCAAGGAATCATTTGCAAGAAAGACCACTAGTGGGACAAGAGAAGCACCATCACCTGTGTTATGTTTGGGGCATCGCTCATGTGTTGTAGGTGAGGTGTTGAAGACCAAGTCATGGTCATCGTCATCTTGATGGAACCATGTGGGGGGTGCATCATCATCCACCATGGCCATCGTCATCTCCATTGGAGGTATGGACTCATCGAGGATAGGCATGTCGTCATGTAGCATACCTAGCACCAAACAAAGCACACTCGGAGTAGAGGTTAAGTTGTTCGAAATCATAGTGGCCTCACGTTCCCTCTCAACTACCTCATTCACTAAGTGTTGTGGCTCACTCACTCCCTCTTGGATGGTCTCACTCATATGGTTAGTGGAGTCACTCAAATGGCTCTCAACCTCACATAGGGTGTGTGGCATGCTCTCATGTGTGGGGCTAGTGGTGGTCACACACATCCTCTCATAGGAAATGCACTCAATGTCACATATGGTGGAGTCACTCATATCACTCATGGTGGGGTGGCTCTCCTCACATGGTGGGGCATCTCATCATATGTGGGTGTCAGAGAGATGTTGGTGCAAATGTCTCCATGCTCAACTCCTATCGTTGCCTTGGTTGAAGGGATGGTCCCATGCTCAACCTTCTTGTCACCGTCTTGTTGTTGGAGGCCCATGTGATGTGGCACCTCGTAGCACGTCTTCATGACCGAAGGGAATTTCCCATGCTCGGCCATCTTCCTTGAGGGGCTTCTGAAGATGGGAGTGGCACCCTCGCTCAGGTGGTCGCCTTGGAATTGAGGAAGTCATTGTAGGCGTACTCATGGGAATTAGGCAAAGATGTCGAACGTCCAAAGGCGAAGATGCCTTGATAGCACTTGGCGAAGATGCCGAAGTGGTTGTTGTAGTCGTAGCTCTATCTTGGTGGTGTTTTAGTGCTTCAGCTTGATGGCGTTCCGAAAATTGGCTACTTGAGCAGCGGCTTGAGTGGCGTCGTCTTGATGAAGAGGATGAGGAAGACGGGCGTCGCATGATCATGTTACGTAGTTCTTCCGTTTGTGTGGTGAATTTGGCATCTATGTAGTCGCGGTTCCTTGTTTCCGATTGACGAAGGTCGAAGGCGAGTTGCTCCAAGAGTTCACCCAATGCTTCGCTTTCTTGATGAAGTGCTTGTTGCGCGATGAAGAAGTGGTTCTTGGAGACAAAGCCGGAATCATCACCTTGCTCCTCGAAAAGTGGGTTCACCGAGGAATTTGGCCTATCCATCATAACCAAGTGGGGTGAGTAGGACAATGAGATAACAATACCAAATTTACCTTTTCTGAGGACTGAGGATGTAACAAGTGTCACTCAATGTAATGCCACAATAGGAGAGTTGGAACCGGGTTTTTTTCTTACACCTACAAATAAGAAGCTTATGGAGGAGCTCGGTTAGGATGGTGGCCAAAATTTCAAGCAAATATTAGTCGAGATATCAATAAGGTTGATAAGGTTCACAAAAATGCAAGTAAAGCAAATAGATCAAACCCAAGGATATCACTAGGAACACACGCATGGAAGATAGATGGGATCCGCACAACCAAGGAATGAGCTCAAAATGTGCAACCACGGAAAATGCTTTTGTTGTGCGAATGCTAGAGAGACACTAGCTCAATTGCTCAAATGGGCAAGATACGCTTGCGCACCAACCTATGAGAGAAACATGCCATCTTCAATCCCAACTATGCTATGTATGCGATTACCAAGATGATATAACTATGCAAATGCCTCAATGCTATTGCTTACAAGCTCTTTGTTTCTCCTCTTTTGCTTAAAAGCTTTTCTTCGTCTTTTTTTTCTATGCTTGAAGCTCGAGCCGAGTATTAGATGAGACAAGAATGAAAGATATGCATAGGAGAGACTTATGGCACAAAGATGATAACACGATCACTACGATGCACAATAACGTGGCCCGGCAATTCTCAACTTGCTAGTCTCGATGGGTAAGCAACGCAAAATGGCTCAGGCTATATATCAATGCAAAATGCAAGGTAAGAAGAAAGCTTCGTCGAGGTTACCGCCCTTTCTTACGGTTAGTGGTGAAGATAGCTCCGAGGTGATGATGGTGATGTCAATGTCACACGCTCCTAAGTAGCCAAAACACCTTAGGAAATGGAAAATGCAACTCAAAATCTCCAAGGAAAATGTCAAATGGTGGTAGCAGAATGCGTAGGTGGTTCCGGAGTTAGAAATGTAGAAGAGGTGGTGGTGGTTGATGACGAAGCGAACGTCCCTAAGAAAGATCAAACAAATTGCAAGAAAAATGTTTGGGGCTATTTTTGTGGGGAATTTTTGAATTTGGACGAAAACAACAAAATCAAGCTAGCAAATGGGGGAATGGGACTCCAAGATGTGAATCAACCTGGCTCTGATACCAATATGTTGTACATTGGAACCCTAGAGGGAGATCTTTCACGAATTGGAGGGGAAATCCCCAAGAACAAGAAGAAAACAAAGGGGGGAAACAAGAGGAACACTCAAATTGACTTGATCTAATCGCACATGTGCTAGATCCAATTACACAAAGAGAGATACCAAGGTCCACATCCAAAACAAGAAGATACAAGAGGAAGCTAGTTCATCCCAATCCTATGAGGAGAGAGGTCTTGATGATCATATGATGGGGATCCTTCCCTAGATGGGGTCTTGATATCCACAAGAGGATCTTCTCCGTTGGAGGTCATGATCTCCATGAGGAGGAAGATGAGCAAAGCTCTCTCTTTGTCTATCCAATACTTTGCTAACCTTCCAAATGAGCTAGAAGGTGAGTATATAAAGGCTAGGGACGAAACTAGGAGAAAGAGGGGTACAAAAGACCAAAAAGTCCTAAAAATGTGTGGCCACTAAAGAAGGATACGGGCACCCGGGGAGGAACCGGTCGGGCAGCTGGACCGGTCAGAGGCCTGCGCTCGGGCGGGACCGGGCACCCGGTGGCGAAGGAGCCGGACACCCGGCCAAGTCAGGGGCTGGTTGTGGAGTGGCCGGGCACCCAGGGGTCCCAAGCCCAGGCACCCGGGGTGGTGCCCAGCGGCTGGCGGGCAAGGGCCGGGCACCCGGGGCAGGCTGGGCGAGGCCCAAGAGGAGGGCCGGGCACCCAGGGCCGGCTGGCGCGCAGCCCAGGAAGAGGTCGGGCACCCGGGGCCGAGATGGCTGGTCACCCGGGTGTCCAGGGGGTTCGGACCTCCCCAAGTCTTCGTGTCCGGGCACCTGGGGTCCTTCCGTCCGGGAACCCAGGGTGTCCAGGAGCTTCTCTCCTTCATTCTTCTTGTTATCCTCTCCTCTCCCTTGCTCCGTGGATGCTCGAGCCTCCTTCTTCTCCTTCTCACGATCATCTTCTTGGTGCCTAAGAAAGCATAGCGAGTCTCTTTGCGGTAGGATCCAATTCTCAGGTGAAACCGAACGAAACTCAAAGAGGATATAATTGACCTCGTTCTCGATGTTGCGTGCACGTGCTCTTCTCATTAGTCCTCTCGGTGCTTGCGGTGGTGATGGAGTGTCGGTGCGGGTAGTTGAGGGATGCTCCGCATCATCTCCTCCCCCCCTTGGGAGAGATCCCTCCATGGATCGTGCTCTTCATCACCTTGGTATTTGGCCAAGTCTTTGACGTTGAAGATGTCGCTAACGTTGTACTTGTCATGTGGGATGTTGACCTTGTAGGCGTTGTCGTTGTAGCATGCGAGCACCTTGAATGGTCTGTAGGCTCTCGGAAGTAGCTTGGACTTGCATTCCTTGGGGAAGTGGTCTTTGTGGAGATGTATCCATACTTGATCACCTGGTTGGAACACCATCAGAGACTTGTTGATGTTGAGCTTGGAAGCGAGTCGTTGTACTTGGCGCTTGATCGTGGAACATGTTTCTTCATGCATCTTCTTGAGGTAGGTGGCTCTTGCACTTGTGTCCATGTTTGCTCGTTCTTGAAGCGGTAGAGGAAGGATGTACAAAGGCGACAAAGGGTTGAAACCGTAGACGACCTCGAAGGGGTACTTGCCGGTGGTAGAGTGTCTTGCACGGTTGTAGGCGTACTCGGTGATGGGTAGGCACTCCTCCCACTCCTTGATGTTCTTCTTTATCAACACGCGTAGGAGAGTTGCAAGCGTCCGGTTGGTGACTTCCGTTTGGCCATCGGTTTGAGGATGATACGCCATGGAGAATAGTAGCTTGATTCCGAGCTTGGCGCATAGCGTCTTCCAAAAGTAGCTTAAGAACTTGACGTCTCGATCCGACACAATTATCTTTGGCACACCGTGCAACCTCAAGATTTCCCTACAAAATAGATTGGCAACATGTGAAGCATCGTCTATCTTATTGCATGGGATAAAATGGGCCATTTTAGAGAATCGGTCCACAACAACAAAAACAGAGTCCTTGCCATTTTGAGTCCTAGGTAATCCAAGCACAAAATCCATGCTAATATCTTCCCAAGGTTGATATGGAATAGGCAAAGGCATATGTAAACCTTGGGATTGAGATTGAGACTTAGTTTGCAACATGTAGAGCACCGGTTGGTGAAGCGGGCGACATCGCAAAACATCTTGGGCCAATAATAGTGTAAATCATGGACAAAGTCTTGCCGCGCCCAAAGTGTCCCATGAGTCCACCTCCGTGATCCTCTTGCAAAAGTAACAAATGAAGAGAGGACTCGGGAATGCATAGTTTGTTAGCTCTCATAAGATAACCATCTTTGATATAATATCGTTCCCAAGAAGTATGCGTCACACACTTAGCATAAGGTGTAGCAAAAGTCACATCACACTCATACAAATCTTTCATATGATCAAATCCAACTACATTCAATTCAAGTTGAGTAAGTAACATGCATTTGCGGGAAAGGGCGTCCACCACAACATTTTCTTTGCCCTTAATGTACTTGATCACATAGGGGAAAGATTCAATAAATTCACTCCATTTAGCATGATGTTTATTCAACTTGGTTTGACCTTTAACGTATTTAAGTGTTTCATGATCGGTATGTATGACAAACTCACGCGGTCTAAGGTAATGCTCCCAAACATGCAACACACGCACTAAAGCATACAATTCTTTGTCATAGATGGGGTAATTGAGTTGAGCACCGGATAGTTTTTCACTAAAATATGCAATAGCTCGTTTTTCTTGCATCAAAACTCCTCCAATTCTAGTACCACTTGCATCGCAATGAACCTCAAAAGTTTTGTCAAAGTTGGGTAAATCAAGAATTGGAGCATGAGTAAGCAAAGATTTGAGCTCATCAAAAGCGGTAGATTGCAAACGTCCCCAAACAAAAGGAGCATTTTTCTTACTCAAGGCATGCAAAGGTGCGGCGATGGTGCTAAAATCTTTCACAAATCAACGATAGAAACGTGCAAGGCCAAGAAAGCTATGCACTTGTTGAAAATTAGTGGGTTGGGGCCAAGTTTTAATTGCTTCAATTTTAGATTCATCAACATGAACACCCTTTGAGGAAACAACGAAACCCAAGAAGACAAGCTTGTCAACACCAAAAGTGCATTTTTTCATGTTGGCATAAAGACGTCCCTTGCGAAGAGTTTGCAAAACAGCCCTAACATGATTTAGATGATCTTTGATGGATTTGCTAAAAACAAGTATGTCATCGAAGTAGACCACAACAAAAACTCCAATGTAAGGACGAAGCACAAAATGCATGAGAGGCATGAAAGTACCGGGAGCTTCCGATAAACCCATAGGCATAACCAACCACTCATGCAAGCCAAATTTTGTTTCGAAAGCAGTTTTCCATTCATCACCTTCTTGTATGCGGATTTGATAATAGCCACTTTTAAGATCAATTTTTGAGAAAATGGTGGCACCGCTAAGTTCATCTAGCATATCATCTAGGTGAGGAATGGGATGCCTATAACGAACAGTGATAGCATTGATGGGCCTACAATTTGAGCACATGCAAAAACTACCATCTTGCTTGGGCACAAGTATAACTGGAACGGCACAAGGGCTTAAGCTTTCACGTGCATGTCTATTGTCGATTAGTTTTTGTACTTGCCGTTGGATCTCCTTAGTTTCTTCGGGGTTGACGCGGTAGGGAGCCTTGTTTGCAAGAGGTGCGCCGGAGATGAGGTCGATCCTATGTTCAATGCCACGTAGAGGAGGGAGACTGGGAGGTAGCTCATCGCGAAAGACATCCTCGAATTCCTGCAACAACTTGGAAAACACTAGAGGAAGAGGATTAGTATTGTTAGTTTTTGTCGCCTCATCTTTGCATAGGAGGACAAAGTGGATGACACTCGATGGGTTCTCACACAATTCTCTAATCTCTCTTTTTGTGGCTAGGAGGACTAAGTTTTTCTCTCTTGACGAAGAGGCGCCCAATTTTGGCTTGTGGCTCTCACTTTATTTTTGGTGGTTCACTCTCTCACTAGTATCTCCACGATGGGTGGAAGCTTGCTTTTGGGCTATCACTTGGCTTGGTGACATTGGTCGAAGTATGTACTCCGTGCCCTTCATCTTGAAGCTATAGTGGTTAGTTCTTCCGTTGTGGATGACGCCGTAGTCGAATTGCCAAGGTATTCCCAAAAGAAGATGGCACACGGACATAGGAACCACATCGCACTCCAAGGTGTCCTCGTATGCGCCGATCTTGAAAGAAACTAGCACCATGTGCTCCACTTGAATAGTGCCGGAGTCGCTTAGCCATTGCACCTTGTAGGGACGAGGGTGCTTCTTCTTAACCAATAGCAGCTTAGAACATAGCTCTTCACTTGCCAAGTTGTGACAACTTCCTCCGTCAATGTTGACTTTCACGGAACGTCCGTTGATGCCGGCCTTGGTGTGGAAGATGTGGCACCGTTGGTCTTCGTCTTGGTGGAGCGTCAAGACCTTGGAGACCACAAGAGATGAACTTGAATCGTTGTCACAAAACACTTGATCATCTTCATTCACGCACTGGTGCATGGTGATGTCTACTAGGCAACCTTCTTCTTGTGGACGTTGTTGGGCCTCCAAGTGCAGAGGTTTGTAGGACAGTAGCAAATTTCCCTCAAGTGGATGACCTAAGGTTTATTAATCCATGGGAGGCGTATGATGAAGATGGTCTCATCTCAATCAACCCTGCAACCAAATAACAAAGAGTCTCTTCTGTCCCCAACACACCCAATACAATGGTAAATTGTATAGGTGCACTAGTTCGGCGAACAAATGGTGATACAAGTGCAATATGGATGGTAGATATAGGTTTTTGTAATCTGAAATTATAAAAATAGCAAGGTAACTAATGATAAAAGTGAGCATAAATGGTATTGCAATGCTAGGAAACATGGCCTAAGGTTCATACTTTTACTAGTGCAAGTTCTCTCAACAATAATAACATAACTGGATCTTATAACTGTCCCTCAACATGCAACAAAGAGTCACTCCAAAGTCACTAATAGTGGAGAACAAACGAAGAGATTATTGTAGGGTATGAAACCACCTCAAAGTTATCCTTTCTAATCGATCTATTCAAGAGTCCGGAGTAAAATAACACGAATCTATTCTTTCCGTTTGATCTATCATAGAATTCGTACTAGAATAACACCTTAAGACACATATCAACCAAAATCCTAATGTCACCTAGATACTCCAATGTCACCTCAAGTATCCGTGGGCATGATTATATGATATGCATCACAGAATCTCAGATTCATCTATTCAACCAACACAAATTACTTCAAAGAGTGCCTCAAAGTTTCTACCGAAGAGCCAAGACGAAAACGTGTGCCAGCCCCTATGCATACATTCCCAAGGTAACAGAACCCGCAAGTTGATCACCAAAACATACATCAAGTGGATCAATAGGATACCCCATTGTCACCACGGGTATCCCACGTAAGACATACATCAAGTTTTCTCAAATCCTTAAAGACTTAATCCGATAAGATAACTTCAAAGGGAAAACTCAATCCATTACAAGAGAGTAGAGGGGGAGAGACATCATAAGATCCAACTATAATAGCAAAGCTCGCAATACATCAAGATCGTGCCAAATCAAGAACACGAGAGAGAGAGAGATCAAACACATAGCTACTGGTACATACCCTCAGCCCCGAGGGTTAACTACTCCCTCCTCGTCATGGCGAGCGTCGGGATGATGAAGATGGCCACCGATGAGGGATCCTCCCTCCGGCAGGGTGCCAGAATAGGGTACCGATTGGTTTTTCGTGGCTACAGAGGCTTGCGGCAGCGGAACTCCCGATCTATTATGCTCCTAGATGTTTCCGGGGTATATGAGTATATATAGGCGAAAGAAGTCGGTCAGGGGAGCCACGAGGGGCCCACGAGGGTGGGGGGCATGCCCTGGACCCTTGTGGCCACCTCGTTGCTTCCCAGACGTCCACTCCAAGTCTCCTAGATTGCGTTTGTTCCAAAAATAACTCTCCCGAAGGTTTCATTCCGGGAGGACTCCGTTTGATATTCCTTTTCTGTGAAACACTGAAATAGGCAAAGAACAACAATTTGGACTGGGCCTCCGGTTAATAGCTTAGTCCAAAAAATAATATAAAAGTGCATAGTAAAGCCCATTAAACATCCAAAACAGGTAATATAATAGCATGGAACAAAAAAAATTATAGATACGTTGGAGACGTATCAAGCATCCCTAAGCTTAATTCATGCTCATCCTCGAGTAGGTAAATGATAAAAACAGAATTTTTGATGTGGAATGCTACCTAGCATAATTCTCAATGTAATTTTATTTATTGTGGCATGAATGTTCAGATCCATTTGATTCAAAATAAAAGTTCATATTGACATAAACAAAGTAATACTTCAAGCATACTAACAAGTAAGCATGTCTTATCAAAATAACATAGCCAAAGAAAGCTTATCCCTACAAAATCATATACTTAGGCTATGCTTCATTTTCGTCACACAAAATACTCCCATCATGCACAACCCCAGTTTCAGCCAAGCAATTGGTTCATACTTTTTAACATGCTTCAGCTTTTTTAACTCTCACACAATACATGAGCATAAGCCATGGATATAGCACTATGGGTGGAATAGAATATGATGATAGAGGTTGTGTGGAGAAGACAAAAAAGGAGAAATTCTCACATTGATGAGGCTAATCAACGGGCCATGGAGATGCCCATCGATTGATGTCAACACGAGGAGTAGGGATTGCCATACAACAGATGCACTAGAGCTATAAATGTATGAAAGCTCAATAAAAGAAACTAAGTGGGTGTGCATCCAACTTGCTTGCTCAAGAAGACCTAGGGCATTTTGAGGAATCCCATCATTGGAATATACAAGCCAAGTTCTATAATGAAAAATTCCCACTAGTATATGAAAGTGACAACATAAGAGACTCTCTATCATGAAGACCATGGTGCTACTTTGAAGCACAAGTGTGGAAAAGGGATAGTAACATTGCCCCTTCTCTCTTTTTCTCTCATTTTTTTGGTGGGCTTCTTTGGCCTTTTTTTATTTGGGCTTCTTTGGCCTCTTTTATTTTTCATAAAGTCCGGAGTCTCATCCTGACTTGTGGGGGAATCATAGTCTCCATCACCCTTTCCTCACTTGGGACAATGCTCTAATAATGAAGATCATCACACTTCTATTTATTTACAACTCAAGAATTACAACTCAATACTTAGAACAAAATATGACTCTATGTGGATGCCTTCAGCGGTGTATCGGGATATGCAATGAATCAAGAGGGACATGTATGCAAGAATTATGAAGGTGGCTTTTCCACAAATACGATGTCAACTACATGAGCATGCAAAAGCAATATGACAATGATGTAACTTGTCATAGTAAACGGAGCGGTGGAAAGTTGCATGGCAATATATCTCGGAATGGCTATGGAAATGCCATAATAGGTAGGTATGGTGGCTGTTTTGAGGAAGATATAAGGAGGTTTATGTGTGATAGAGCATATCTTATCACGGGGTTTGGATGCACCGGCGAAGCTTGCACCAACTCTCAAGGTGAGAAAGGGCAATGCACGGTACCATAGAGGCTAGCAATGATGATAGGGTGAGTGTCTGTATAATCCATGGACTCACATTAGTCATAAAGAACTCATATACTTATTGCAAAAGTTTATTAGCCCTAGAAGCAAAGTACTACTACGCATGCCCCTAAGGGAAGGGTTGGTAGGAGTTAACCATCGCGCGATCCCGACCTCCACACATAAGGAAGTCAATCAAAGAGCACCCCATGCTACAAATTTATTACACAACTTTTACCATACGTGCATGCTACGGGACTTGCCAACTTTAACACAAGTATTTCTCAATTTCATAATTACCCAACTAGCATGACTCTAATATTACCACCTCTATATCTCAAAACAATTATCGGGTATCAAATTTATCATAGTGTTCAATGCACTCTATATGATAATTTTTATTATACCCAACTTGGATGCCCATCATATTAGGACTAATTTCATAAACAAAGCAAATTACCATGCTATTCTAAAATACTCTCAAAATAATATAAGTGAAGCATGAAAGATCAATAATTTCTACAAAATAAAACCACCACCGTGCTCTAAAAAGGTATAAGTGAAGCACTAGAGGAAATGACAAACTACTCCAAAAGATATAAGTGAAGCACATAGAGTATTCTAATAATTGTGCAACTATGTGAAGACTCTCTAACATTTAAGAATTTCAGATATTGGGATTTTATTCAAACAGCAAGCAAAACAAAATAAAACAAAATGACATTTCAAGGATAGCACACATCATGTGAAGAAGCAAAAACTTAGGTTCAACCGATACTAACCGATAATTGTTGAAGAAGAAAGGTGGGATGCCTACTAGGGCATACCCAAGCTTAGATGCTTGAGACTTCTTGAAATAGAATCTTGGGGTGCCTTGGGCATCCCCAAGCTTGAGCTTTTGTGTCTTCTTAATTCCTTTTATATCTCGGTTTCCTAAATCTCGAAAGCTTCATTCACACCAAACTCAACAAGAACTCATGAAATAAGTTAGTATAAACCAATGCAAAAACCTTATCATTTTCTACTGTAACAAATAACTAAAATTATTATTCAACATTGCATACTAAATGTCTATGCATATTTAATACTCCTATCCTCAAATAGAATCATTAAACAAGCAAACATATGCAAACAATGCAAACATAACAGCAATCTACCAAAACAGCATAGTCTGTAAAGAATGCAAGATTCATCATACTTACCTAACCCCAAAAATTATGAGAAAAATACTACACTGTAGAATATTTATCAGAGATCAATATGCAAAAAGTTTCAATATTATATCATTCTCTGACTTTTCTAGGGAATTTTTGCAACAGCGGTAAACTTTCTGTTTTGAAACAGCAACATGTACACTTGCAAAATAAGCATGGTAAAGGCTATCCTTGACATTTTTACTGAAAATAAAGATGCAAAACATTATTATAAATAACATAAAGAAAATACTAACAAAATAAAATGATGCTCCAAGCAAAACACATATCATGTGGTGAACAAAAATATAGCTCCAAGTAAAGTTACCGATGAACGAAGACGAAAGAGGGGGTGCCTTCCGGGGCATCCCCAAGCTTGGGCTCTTGGTTGTCCTTGAATATTACCTTGGGGTGCCTTGGGAATCCCCAATATTAGGATCTTGCCACTCCTTATTCCATAGTCCATCGAATCTTTACCCAAAACTTGAAAACTTCACAACACAAAACTAATAGAAAACTCGCAAGCTCCGTTAGTATAAGAAAATAAAACCACCACTTCGGTACTGTTGTGAACTCATTATAAATTCATATTAGTGTAATACCTACTGTATTCAAACTTCTATATGGTTCATACCCTCCGATACTACTCATAGATTCATCAAAATAAGCAAACAACATATAGAAAACAAAATCTGTCAAAAACAGAACAGTCTGTAGTAATCTGTATCATTCGAATACTTATGTAACTCCAAAAATTCTGAAATAAATTGGTGGACCTGAGGAATTTGTATATTAATCATATGCAAAAAGATCAACCTCAAATGACTCTCCAGTATAAAATGGCAGCTAATCTCATGAGCGCAAAAGTTTCTGTTTTTTACAGCAAGATCGCATAGACATCACCCAAGTCTTCCCAAAGGTTCTACTTGGAACAAACACTAATTAAAACATGAAAACACATCTAAACAGAGGCTAGATGAATTATTTATTACTAAACAGGAGCAAAAGCAAAGTAACAGAAATAGAATTGGGTTGCCTCCCAACAAGCGCTAACGTTTAACGCCCCTAGCTAGGCATGATGATTTCAATGATGCTCACATAAAAGATAAGAATTGAAACATAAAGAGAGCATCGTGAAGAATATGAGTAGCACATTTAAGTCTAACCCACTTCCTATGCATAGGGATTTTGTGAGAAAACAACTTATGGGAACAATAATCAACTAGCATAGGAAGGCAAAACAAGCACAACTTCAAGATTTTAAGCACATAGAGAGGAAACTTGATATTATTGCAATTCCTACAAGCATGTGTTACTCCCTCATAATAATTTTCAGTAGCATCATGAATGAATTCAACAATATAGCCATCACACAAAGAATTCTTTTCATGATCTACAAGCATAGAAATTTTATTACTCTCCACAAAAGCAAATTTCTTCTCATGAATAATAGTGGGAGCAAACTCAACAAAATAACTATCATGTGAGGCATAATCCAATTGAAAATTAAAATCAAGATGACAAGTTTCATGGTTATCATTATTCTTAATAGCATACAAGTCATCACAATAATCATCATAGATAGCAACTTTGTTCTCATAATCAATTGGAACCTCTTCCGAAATAGTGGATTCATCACTAAATAAAGTCATGACCTCTCCAAATCCACTTTCATAATTATCACAATAATATTCAACATCCTCCAAAATAGTGGGATCATTACTTCCTAAAGTTGACACTCTTTCAAACCCACTTTCATCAATATAATCATCATAAATAGGAGGCATGCTTTCATCATAATAAATATTCTCATCAAAACTTGGGGGACAAAAAATATCATATTCATCAAACACAGCATCCCCACGCTTGTGGCTTTGCATATCATTAGCATCATGGGTATTCAAAGAATTCATACTTACTAACAACATTGCAGTCATGCTCATCATTCAAAGATTTAGTGCCAAAAAATTTATAGACTTCTTCTTCTAGCACTTGAGCACAATTTTCCTTACCATCCTTATCACGAAAGATATTAAAAAGATGAAGCGTATGAGGCAAACTCAATTCCATTTTTGTAGTTTTATTTTATAGATTAAACTCGTTATAAAACAAGAAACTAAAAGATTCGATTGCAAGATCTAAATATATACCTTCAAGCACTCACCTCCCCGTCAACGGCGCCAGAAAAGAGCTTGATGTCTACTACGCGACCTTCTTCTTGTAGACGTTGTTGGGCCTCCAAGTGCAGAGGTTTGTAGGACAGTAGCAAATTTCCCTCAAGTGGATGACTTAAGGTTTATTAATCAGTGGGAGGCATAGGATGAAGATGGTCTCTCTCAAACAACCTTGCAACCAAATAACAAAGAGTCTCTTGTGTCCCCAACACACCCAATACAATGGTAAATTGTATAGGTGCACTAGTTCGGCGAAGAGATGGTGAGACAAGTGCAATATGGATCATAGATATAGGTTTTTGTAATATGAAATTATAAAAACAGCAAGGTAACTAATGATAAAAGTGAGCATAAACGGTATTGCAATGCTAGGAAACAAGGCCTAAGGTTTATACTTTCACTAGTGCAAGTTCTCTCAACAATAATAACATAACCGGATCATATAACTATCCCTCAACATGCAACAAAGAGTCACTCCAAAGTCACCAATAGCGGAGAACAAACGAAGAGATTATTGTAGGGTACGAAACCACCTCAAAGTTATCCTTTCTAATCGATCTATTCAAGAGTCCGTAGTAAAATAACACGAAGCTATTCTTTCCGTTCGATCTATCATAGAGTTCATACTAGAATAACACATTAATACACAAATCAAACAAAAGCCTAATGTCACCTAGATACTCCAATGTCACCTCAAGTATCCGTGGGCATGATTAAACGATATGCATCACACAATCTCAGACTCATCTATTCAACCAACACAAAGTACTTGAAAGAGTGCCCCAAAGTTTCTACCGAAGAGTCAAGACAAAAACGTGTGCCAACCCCTATGCATACATTCCCAAGGTCATGGAACCCGCAAGTTGATCAGCAAAACATACATCAAGTGGATCAATAGAATACCCCATTGTCACCACGGGTATCCCACGCAAGACATACATCAAGTGTTCTCAAGTCCTTAAAGACTCAATCCGATAAGATAACTTCAAAGGGAAAACTCAATCCTTTACAAGAGAGTAGAGGGGGAGAAACATCATAAGATCCAACTATAACAGCAAAGTTTGCGATACATCAAGATCGTGCCAAATCAAGAACACGAGAGAGAGAGAGAGAGAGAGAGATCAAACACATAGCTACTGGTACATACCCTCAGCCCCGAGGGTGAACTACTCCCTCCTCATCATGGAGAGTGCCGGATGATGAAGATGGCCACCGGTGAGGGATCCCCCTCCGGCGGGGTGCCAGAACAGTGACCCGATTAGTTTTTGGTGGCTACAGAGGCTTGTGGCGGCGGAACTCCCGATCTATTGTGCTCCTGGATGTTTTTGGGGTATATGTGTATATATAGGCGAGAGAAGTCAGTGAGGGGAGCCACGAGGGGCCCACAAGGGTGGGGGCCGCGCCCAGGCGGGTAGGGCGCGCCCTGGACCCTCATGGCTACCTCGTTGCTTCCCTGACATCCACTCCAAGTCTCTTGGATTGCGTTTGTTCCAAAAATAACTCTCCCGAAGGTTTCATTCCGTTTGGACTCCGTTTGATATTCCTTTTCTGCGGAACACTGAAGTAGGCAAAAAACAACAATTTGGACTAGGCCTCCGGTTAATAGGTTAGTCCCAAAAATAATATAAAAGTGCATAGTAAAGCCCATTGAACATCCAAAACATGTAATATAATAGCATGGAACAATCAAAAATTATAGATACGTTGGAGACGTATCACATGGCATGTGCTCAATGGCTTCCATTTCTTCTTCACTCATCGAGTCATATGTGCCATCATCGTTGAAGATCATTGTTCGCTTGTTGGTGCATTCGAAGGACTTGTGACCTCGAGCACCACATGCGAAGCACTTGAATGAACTTGTCTTGACGGGGTCATTGGGAGGCACCGAAGATGAGGGAGTCCTGGATTTGTAGGTGCTTGCCGGAGGACGAGTCGAGGAAGATGTAGCTTGCTTGGAACTTGACTTTTCGCCGGTACTTGGTGATGCTCTCGTTGAGGTAGGAGGTGCCAAAGCCGCGGGAGCTTGAAAGTAGGAGCCGTAGGTCTTGGACGAGTACTTGGCGTATTTGAAGTCATCTTGCACTTGTCGCTCGGCCTTGGTCGCTTGATGAACTAGCTCAAGAAGGTTTGAGTATGGTTGGAAGTCGGCAATCCGCTTGATTGGGTGGTTGAGGCTGTTCAAGAAGCGTGCCATTGTTTGCTCGTCGTCTTCCTTGACATTGGCTCGTATCATGGCAATCTCCATTTCTTGGTAGTATTCTTCCACCGTCTTTGTGCCTTGCTTGAGGAGTTGCAACTTCTTGAATAGGTCACGGGTGTAGTGAGTAGGCACGAAGCAAGATCTCATGACTTCCTTCATTTCTTCCCAAGTTGTGATTGGTGGTTCGCCTCTTGTATGTCGTCGCTCAATCACTTGTTCCCACCAAATGAGGACGTAGTCTTGGTACTCGAGGGAGGCCATGGCGATCTTCTTTTATTCATCGTAGTTGTGAAGGCAGAAAATCTTGTCCACCTTCAAGATCCTCAAATGCTCCGGAGAACTTCGGGATCATTGCTTCCGGAGAACTTGGGCATGGTGAACTTGATCTTTCCGTAGCGGAGTTCTTCATCATAGTAGCGGTTTTGATGTCGCTATTGCCGCAAAGGAAGGTCCTCAAATGCTCGTTCCTCGAGATGTCGCTCTTGGCGTGGAGGAGGGTCTTGAATCACTTGTCCCGCTTGGTGTCGCTCTTTGATACGTCTCCTTCATATCTATAATTTTTGATTGTTCCATGCCAATATACTTCAACTTTCATATACATTTGGCAAGTTTTTATACTATGTTTGGGATTAACATATTGATCCAGTGCTCAGTGACAGTTCCTGTTTGTTGCATGTTTTATGTTTTGCAGAAAACCAATATCAAACGGAGTCCAAGCGGGATAAAAATGGACGGAGAAATATTTTGGAATATTTGGGATTTTCCAGAGGAAGAATCAACGCGAAACGGTGTCCGAGGTGGCCACGAGATAGGGGGCGCCCACACCCCCTGGGCGTGCCTGGCACTCTCGTGGGCCACCCGTAAGGCAGTTGATGCCCTTCTTTTGCCGCAAGAAAGCTAATTTTATGAGAAAAATCTGGGCGAAAGATTCACCCCAATCGAAGTTACGGATCTCCGGATATTAAAGAAACAGTGAAGGGGTAGAATCTGAGAACGCAGAAACAGAGAGATAGATCCAATCTCGGAGGGGCTCTCGCCCCTCCCACGCCATGGGAGCCAAGGACCAGAGGAGAAACCTTTCTCCCATCCAGGGAGGAGGTCAAGGAAGAAGAAGAAGAAGGGGGCCCACTCCCCCTTGCTTCCGGTGGCGCCGGAACACTGCCCGGGGCCATCATCATCACCGCGATCTTCACCAACACCTCCGCCATCTTCACCAACATCTCCATCACCTTCCCCCACCTATACTCAGTGGTCCACTCTCCCACAACCTGCTGTACCCTCTACTTGCACATGGTGCTTTATGCTTCATATTATTATCCAATGATGTGTTGCCATCCTATGATGTCTGAGTAGATTTTCGTTGTCCTATCGGTGATTGATGAATCGCTATGATTGGTTTGAGTTGCATCTTTTATTATTGGTGCTGTCCTATGGTGCTCTCCGTGTCGCCCAAGCATGAGGGATTCCCGCTGTAGGGTTTGCAATATGTTTATGATTTGCTTATGGTGGGTGGCATGAGTGACAGAAGCACAGACCCGAGTAAGTAGGTTATTTACGTATGGGATAAAAGAGGACTTGATGCTTTAATGCTATGGTTGGGTTTTACCTTAATGAATCTTTAGTAGTTGCGGATGCTTGCTAGAGTTCCAATCATAAGTGCATATGATCCAAGTAGAGAAAGTATGTTAGCTTATGCCTCTCCCTCAAATAGAATTGCAATAGTGATTACCGGTCTAGTAACATAGTCAATTGCTTAGGAACAATTCCACAACTCCTACCACAACTTTTCCACACTCTCTATATTTACTTTATTGCTTCTTTATCTAAACAGCCCCTAGTTTATGTTTACGCGTTCTTTATATTCTTGCAAACCTATCCTATCACACCTACAAAGTACTTCTAGTTTCATACTTGTTCTAGGTAAAGCGAATGCTAAGCATGCGTAGAGTCGTATCAGTGGCAGATAGGACTTGATAGGGTATTTGTTCTACCTTTAGCTCCTCGTTGGGTTCGACACTCTTACTTATCAAAAGAGGCTACAATTATCCCGTATACTTGCGGGTTATCACTCTTGTCTTGGAGGAGGACGAGGGATATGCGCTTGGTTGCACCTTTCTTGTTGCTCTTCGCGTCGAGCGACTTCTTCTTGTATCTCGTGACAAAGAGCTTACTCTTGTTCTCGCACTTGGTGGTTGTGCTCTTCAACGGCTCTAGTGACCTCGCGTAGAGCTTGTTGTGCTTTGAGTGCTTGTTCTTGACGGATGGCGTCATCTTCTTGAGGAACATCACGGCGAGGAAAGCGAGCTTGTGGAGGACTTGCATCATAAGAGGAGTAGTCCGAAGGTTGTCGACTTGTACGGTGACTTGAGTGGCGTCATCTTGAAGAAGCAGTGGAGGAAGACGGGCATCGCACGATCATGTTGCGGAGCTCTTCCATTTGTGTGGTGAACTTGGCGTCAATGTAGTCTCGGTTCCTTGTTTTCGATTGATGAAGGTCGGAGGCGAGTTCCTCCAAGCGTTCATCCAATGCTTCGCTTTCTTGATGAAGCGCTTGTTGCGTGATGAATAAGTGGTTCTTGGAGACGAATCTGAAATCATCACCTTGCTCCTCGAAAAGTGGGTTCGCCGACGAGTTTGGCCTATCCATCATAACCAAGTGGGGTGAGTAAGAAAATGAGAGAACAATACCAAAGTTACCTTTTCCGAGGATTGAGGATGTAACAAGTTTCACTCAATATAATGCCACAATAGGGGAATTGGAACCGGGTTTGTTTCTCACACCTACAAATAAGAGGCTTATGGAGGAGCTCGGTTAGGATGGTAGCAAAGATTTCAAGCAAATGTTAGTCAAGATATCGATAAGGTTGAGAAGGTTCACAAAAATGCCAGTAAAGCAAATAGATCAAACCCTAAGATATCACTAGGAACACACGCACGAAAGATAGATGTGATCCGCACAACCAAGGAGTGAGCTCAAAATGTGCGACCACGGAAAATGCTCTTGTTGTGCGAATGCTAGAGAGACGCTAGCACGATTGCTCAAATGGTAAAGATACGCTTGCGCACCAACCTATGAGAGAAACATGCCGTCTTCAATCCCAATTATGCTATGTATGTGATGACCAAGATGATGTAACTACGCAAATGGATCAATGCTATTGCTTACAAGCTCTTTGTTTCTCCTCTTTTGCTTAAAAGCATTTTTTTATGCAAAGCTCGAGCTGAGTATGAGAGGAGACAAGTATATAAGATATGCACGGGAGAGACTTATGGCACAAAGATGATAACACGATCACTACGGTGCAATAACGTGGCCCGACAATTCTCAACTTGCTAGTCTCAATGGGTAAGCAACGCAAAATGGCTCGAGCTATCAATGCAAAAGCAAGGTAAGAAGTAAGAGGTTGGGGGGAAATGGCCCGGGGGTGTGGGCGCCCGGTGGTCGAGGTGCGGGCACCCGGTGGTGGACGATTTGGGCGGAAATTTTGGGGGAAAAGCAAAATTCGGTGGATTTCATGGTGGGAAGGGTGGGGATTGTTGGGGGAGGGTCTAGATCCACTTGCCAAACATCAAATCTATGTACCAAAACAACCAAATCTCACAAGATCAAAGAAATTGCAAGAAAAATTTTGGGGGCTATTTTTGTGGGGAATTTTTGAGTTTGGACGAAAACAACAAAATCAAGCTAGCAAATGGGGGAATGGGACTCCAAGATGTGAATCAACCTTGCTCATGATACCAAGATGATACCAATATGATATGGTATGTATGCAATGGAAGGTACGGATCACTAATGTGCACAGGTAATGTTGCCCGCAATACTCAATGGCTAGTCTCGATAGGCAAGTGGCGCAAAATGGGCTAAGGGGTTAACAATGTAATGTCAAGAATGTACAATGAAGGGATACCACGATACCAAGGTGGTATGGAGGTTAGTGTTCTTGCTTACGGTTAAGTTGTCAAAATGATGAAGCGGTCAATGTCGAATCCTTGACTAAGGTGAGCGGTGGTGTTGTCGATGTCGAACCGTTCCTAGTTAGCCGAAACACTCTAGGAAACGTAAAATCCGAAAACTCAAAATCTCAAAGGAAAATTTCAAATGGTGGTAGCGGAATGCGTTGGTGGTTCCGGAGTTAGCAACGCGGAAGTGGTGACGGTGGTTGATGACGAAGCAACCGTCCCTAAGTAGCCGAAACACCTTAGGAGACTCAAGTCACCACTCAAGCAACCACAAATGCTAAATGTAGCAAAATGGGTTAAGTTCCGGAAAGCGATGGTGGGACCCTATCTTGGAGTCCAACAAATCACAAAAAAATTCGGGGCTATTTTTGGTGGGGAATTTTCGAAATTGTGGAAGAACACAACAAAATTAGGCTAGAGAACAAGAAGGGGGCTCCAATTTCATGAGAAACCATGGCTTTGATACTAAGATGTTGTAGGGTGGAACCCTAGAGGGAGATCTTTCACGAATTGGAGGGGAAATCCCCTAGAACAAGAAGAACACAAAGAGGGAAAACAAGAGGAACACTCAAATTGACTTGATCCAATCACACATATGCTAGATCCAAGAACACACAAGAGGTCACAATGAATCCAAGGACAACAAAGGAAAGATACAAGGTAGTAGTTCATCCCAATCCTATGAGGAGAGAGGTCTTGATGATCCTATGATGGGGATCCTTCCCAAGATGGGGGCTTAAATCCACTAGGGATCTTCTCCATAGGAGGTCATGATCTCCTACAGGAGTGGGTACAAGGAGCAAAGCTCACTAATGTATCTCATCTACTTTGCTATCCCTCTCGATGAGCTAGGGGGAGAGTACTTATAGCCTAGGGACGAAATGTGAGGGAAACAGGGGTACAAGGGTCATTATGCCCATAGTGCACGCAGGCACAGCCGATGGTGTCCGAGCACCCGGGGGTGTGAGGCCCGGGCACCCGGGGTGGTCAGGGATGCGTCGGGTTGTGGCTATAGGAGGGCCGGGCACCCGGGGCACCCCAAGTCGGCACCAGGTGGGGGAGGCCGAGCACCCGGGGGCGTGGCCCGGGCACCTGGGGGATGAGAGCCTGGGCACCCGGGGCGAGCTGGACCGGCCCAGGTAGGCGGCCGAGCACCCGGGGCCATGGGGCCGGGCACCCCGGGTACGGCCCAAGCGATAGCACGACGATCGGCCAGGCACCTGGGGCCTTGGGACCGGGCACTCGGGGCAGGCTTGGGCGGCGCCCAGGGTTAACGCGACCGGGCACCCGGGTTGTCCAGGGGGCTTGGCCCTTCCCGAGGCTTCGTGTCCGGGAACTCTGTCTCCTCGCACGTCTCGATGCTTCCATTCTTCTCCTTCCTCGATGAGTGCATGAGTCTCCCTCCTAGCTTCTTCATGGTCAAGTCCTTGATACCTAAGAAGGCACAACAAATCCATTTGAGGTAGAATCCGATTCATATGCGATTCCGAACGAGACCCGAAGAGGACAGAATTGACCTCGTTCTCGTTGGTGCACCGCGAGCTCTTGTCAAGGGTCCTCTCCAACCTTGCGGTGGTGGTGTGACGTCCATGGTGATGGTCGAGGGATGCTCCGCATCAGGATTGTTATATCATTGAGCTGTTGAATCATTATACTGGTTTATATCACGGTCAACTATGGAGAATCTTAAGCCAACTCATCGAGTCGTCTTGAGACTCGGGGGCTATGATCACATGGCTCAGTAAATGATTGCCAGATTAAAGACAGATTCAAGAACTATGGGTCAGTGGAGGGAAGATAACCCGGTGCCGGAGGCTAATGCTATATTGATGAAAATTTAAAGGCCGTCAGAAAATTTCTGGCTCAAAATGAAAAATGCCGGTTCAAAATCCGGTTCAAGATAAATCTGTCTCTCGCAAAGCATTGAAGCTCAATATCCGGTTAAAAATCCGGCTCAAGGGAAATCTATCTCCCATAAAACTCTGAAGCTTTCAATATCCGGCTCAACGCCCGGTTCAAGAAGAATTCATTACTCACAAGTTTGAGTTCTCAGAAAAATTAAAGGGACCAAAGAGAGTCTGTTGCAAAGCACAACTCAAACATAGGTACCCTGCTTCAATGACCATTGGGGGCTTGATCGTATTCGAATCATAGCTTAACCCCTTTGGCATGGCTTCCTGATCGTATTCAAATCATAGTCATTCAAACATTTTGATCATTTGGGGGCTTGATCATATTCGAATCATAGCTTAACCCCTTTTGGTCCGACTTACTGATCATATTTGAATCAGAGTCGTTAAACATTTAGATCATTGGGGGCTTGATCGTACTCGAATCATAGCTTAACCCCTTTGGCACGGCTTCCTGGTCATATTTGAATCATAGTCGTTCAAACATTTTGATCATTTGGGCGCTTGATCGTATTCGAATCATAGCTTAATCCCTTTTGGTCCGGCTTAAAGATCGTATTCGAAATAAGAGGCGTTAAATACTTTGGTCATTGGGGGGCTTCCTGATCGTATTCGAATCATAGCTATCGGTTCCCCTTTGATCGGCGCAATGCCACAAACCACTTGGGGGCTGAGGGAGTCCTGGATTAGGGGGTATTCAGACAGCTGGACTATATACTTTGGCCGGACTGTTGGACTATGAAGATACAAGATTGAAGACTTCGCCCCGTGTCCGGATAGGACTCTCCTTGGCGTGGAAGGCAAGCTTGGCGATTCAGATATGTAGATCTCCTTCTCTATAACCGACTCTATGTAACCCTAGCCCCCTCCGGTGTCTATATAAACTGGAGGGTTTAGTCCGTAGGACAACAACAATCATAATCATAGGCTAGCTTCTAGGGTTTAGCCTCTACGATCTCGTGGTAGATCAACTCTTGTAATACTCATATCATCAAGATCAATCAAGCAGGAAGTAGGGTATTACCTCCATCGAGAGGGCCCGAACCTGGGTAAACATCGTGTCCCCAGCCTCCTGTTACCATTAGCCTTAGACGCACAGTTCGGGACCCCCTACCCGAGATCCGCCGGTTTTGACACCGACATTGGTGCTTTCATTGAGAAATCCACTATGTCATCGCTATAAGGCTCGATGGCTCCTCCAATCATCAACAACGATGCAATCTAGGGTGAGACTTTTCTCCCTAGATAGATCTTCGTATTCAGCGGCTTCGCACTGTGGGCCTACTCGCTTGGCCATCTGGAGAAGATCGACAGCTACGCCCCTGGCCATCAGGTCAGGTTTGGAAATTTGAACTACACGGCCGACATCCGCGGGGACTTGATCTTCGCCAGATTCGGGCCTGCGTCAGGAGCACCGAACAACCACGACGGGCACGACTTAGATCTACCCTCGGACGGTATTCGGACTATCGCACCTGCAGCTGCTCCGGCCTCTAATCCGCAGTAGATTGCACCATTCGAGGATGGGTGGATGGACCCCGCCACGGAGGCCGCACTCTCATCAGTGTTGGAGCCGAACACAGACTCCACCTCTAAGGAAATCTGTGTCACCGGACCCCCGGACTTGTCTTCGGCCCTAGGATCCGGACCGCGTGCGTCCGTGCCTATCGAATCGGATTGGGCACCGATCATGGAGTTTACCCCCGCGGATATTTTTCAACACTCACCCTTGGGTGACGTGCTAAATTCATTAAGGTCTCTCTCTTTATCAGGAGACCCTTGGCTGAAATATGTTCGGCTCGAGTGGGAAGCGGACGACGAAGAAAATCGTTACCCACCCACCACCCACTTAATAGCCACTTTCGATGACTTAACCGACATGCTTGACTACGACTCCAAAGACATCAACGTTTATGGACGATGATGCAGGAGAAGAAAAGGAACAGCTGCCCAGCGGGCGCTGGACAGCCACCTCATCATACGATATATATATATATATATATATATATATATATATATATATATATATATATATATATATATATATATATATATATATATATATATATATGGTGGATACTCCCAAGGAAAACAATGGCAAAGAGGCAACAGAGGATAATCCCTCAGGGAAGGAGTCGAAGCATGGGCGTCATCGGCGCCGCTCTAAGACCCGCCACAGCAATGCCGGCACAGGAGACGATAGCAATCCGGAAGGTGCCGACGACGAAGATAACCCCGACCATCCTAACTTTGAGCAGGCCCAGGAGGAGGACGGGAAAGCTAGCCCAGACGAACAGGCAACAAAAGGAGACTTGAAGGACGACTATTATATGCATCTCTCCGAAGACGAGGTGAGCCTCGGCGACGATGAATTTGTCGTGCATGAGGATCGCGTCGAGCAGGAGCGCTTCAAGCACCGGCTTATAGCCACTGCAAAAAGCCTAAAGAAGAAACAACATCAGCTCCAAGCTGATCAAGATCTGCTAACAAACAGATGGACTGAGGTCCTGGCAGTCGAGGAATACAGACTCGAGCGCCCAACCAAAAGTTACCCGAAGCGCAGGTTAGGAGGCGCTAGAGCCTACAATACAAGCGCATGACAAGGCGTACCGGCCACCTCGTGGCCGAGACAAAGTGGCGTATCAGCCCGAACAACCACCTGCACCCCACCGCACATCAAACAGAAACACTAACGCCCGGGGCAATACGCAGGACCTGCGAGACATATTGGAAAACAAAGCAGGACAGTCAAGATCGATCTACGGATCACGGGGGCGTGCCACAACGTGTGATGATGACCGACATGCCGGATACACTAGCAACAAGTCCGGCCGGGCCGAACACAACAGACCAGACTCATTCGAACTGCGTCGAGACATAGCCCGGCATAGAGGCGCCGCACACCCGTCTGCTTCACTGATGAAGTAATCGATCATGAATTCCAAGAAGGGTTTAAACCCGTAAACATCGAATCATACGATGGCACAACAGATCCCGTGGTATGGATTGAAGATTTCCTTCTCCTAATTCATATGTCCCGTGGTGATGATCTACACGCCATCAAGTATCTTCCCCTTAAGCTCAAAGGACCGGCTCGACATTGGCTGAATAGCCTGCCGGCGAACTCCATTGGCAGTTGGGAAAACTTGGAGGACGCATTCCTTGACAACTTCCAGGGCACTTACGTGCGACCACCATACCCTGATGACTTGAGTCACATAACCCAACAGCCCGGAGAGTCAGCCAGGAAATTTTGGACTAGGTTCCTAACTAAAAAGAACCAAATCGTCGACTGTCCGTATGCCGAAGCCCTAGCGGCCTTTAAGCATAACATCCGCGAAGAGTGGCTCGCCCGACACCTCGACCAAGAGAAGTTGAAGTCCATGGCAGCCCTTACGACACTCATGACCCACTTTTGCGCGGGCGAGGACAACTAGCTGGCTCGTAGTAGCATCACGCCAAGAATCTCTGGCACTTCAGATATCCGCGACAGCAATGGCAAGCCACGGCGCAATAGAAATAAGCATCGGAATAATGGCGACAACACCGAAGACACAACAATCAATGCCGAATTCAGCGGCTCCAAGTGCGGTCAGCGGAAAAAGCGATTTAAAAGAAACAATCCAGGATAGTGCAGTCTGGACCGCATACTATACCGCTCGTGTCAAATTCACGGCACCCCTGATAAACCAGCCAACCACAATAAAAGAGAATGATGAGTGTTTAAACAGGCCGACAAGTTGAACGGCGAAAACAAGGACAAGGGGCTGCATAGCGAGGACGACGAGGAGCCCCGGCGGCCGAACACAGGGGGACAGAAGAAATTTGCTCCCCAAGTGAAAACGGTAAACATGATCTATGTCACCCACATTCCCAAGCGGGAACGGAAGCGTGCACTAAGGGACGTCTATGCGATGGAGCCAGTCGCCCCAAAGTTCAACCCATGGTCATCCTGCCCGATCACCTTTGACCACAGGGACCATCCTACCAGTATCCGTCATGGCGGTTCAGCCTCATTGGTCCTTGACCCAATCATTGACGGATTCCACCTCACGTGAGTCCTCATGGACGGTGGCAGCAGCCTGAACCTGCTTTACCAGGACACAGTGTGCAAAATAGGCATCGATCCCTCAAGGATCAAACCCACCAAAACCACCTTTAAAGGCGTAATCCCAGGGGTAGAGGCCTATTGTACGGGCTCAATAACACTGGAGGTGGTCTTCGGATCTCCGGACAACTTCCGAAGCGAGGAGTTAATCTTCGATATCGTCCCCTTTCGTAGTGGCTATCATGCCCTACTAGGACGAACCACATTTGCTCGATTCAATGCGGTACCACACTACGCATACCTCAAGCTCAAGATGCCAGGACCTCGCGGGGTTATAACAGTCAATGGAAACACAGACCGCTCTCTCCGTACGGAGGAGCACACTGTGGCCCTCACAGCAGAAGTACAAAGCAGACCGCCAACTCGGCAATAAAACCCCGGACACCGTCAAGTGAGTCTGGAGCACTCTACAACAGGATCGTCCAGCACGCTAAGAGCTCGACTAGCAATTCGGCCTCCGTCCTAGTCCCAGTCAAGCGGCGAAATTTGTGCAACATGTACACAATTACGCACTCAAAATACCATGGGCATAGGTTGAGGCACGACGGAGATGTGGTCCACAGTACGGCTCAACCGTCACGAGACCCGCGTACCTTTATCATCTTCTTTCTTTTCAGGACCCTACTTTCGGGAAGCCCCCACAGATAACCTGATCATCGGACTCGTCACGGGAAGGAAAAACCAAGGAGGCAAGAGGCTTTGCGTACAAGGGAATACCCAGGTGGTCTCTATTAACGATCATTATACCTGTTTTACATACCCACATGCAGCCTGCCCTTGGATAGGACATGTCAAATAGTCCTATTTTTTTTCTTATTGCATTACTTGTAAACATACGCTTTGACGTATTACTTAAATAACAAATGGGAAAATATATAACATCAGCTTATTACTATTTTCTTAATATTTTCCCTCCACTCCTTATTTAATACAAATTGCACCCATACACTTTGGTACATTCAGTTCGCCTGTGGCTTCATTGTACCCCATAACACGACAAGAAAAGTCCGAACACTTTTGACAGTGCGGCACCCCGAACTTATAGCATTATACACATCAGCTCCGAATCATGTCTTGGGTCAATAGTTGGGTTTGCCCGGCTCCCTTGTTTTGGTACCTTACGTTCCGCTATATCGGCTAAGGTAGCGCAGGGAGAACTACTGCGATTGTGTCCCGGTTCTTCCGGACGAGCACCTTAGTAGAGAAAGCCGAAAACTGACTGTCATGATGCGGCGAGAGCTGGTCGCTGTTTGAGAGGTCTTAAATCCTTAATTTTTTCCGCTTCAGGCGAGGAATCGGCCTTGTCCGATTTAGGCGTGTATAGCGCCCCAAGTTTGGTCTTCTGAATACTAGGGGCTTTGCCGGAATTTAAAATTGTAGACTTCTATGGCTAAGTGAGAGTGATAAAGCCGCATAGTCTGATTGCCTTGTTCGTTGCGCTAAACACCTCCTTCAAGGACCAAAAATTTGGATAAAGAGTGTTTGGGTTTACCATGAACACCCCAGTACTAGTTACACGGGGGCGGAAGCTGACGACTGGCCAACTTTCAGAATTTTACAAGCGGTCGCACATAAGGTAATATTTTAAATCAACAAGTGTTATATAGCGCACACGACCTCGTTCTTATATTACAGGATGACATTAGTACATTCACTCAAATATTACATCCTTGGCACATTCCTCCGCCACAAGGCAGGCGCCTTTCATAACGCCGTAATAGTACTTCTCGGGGTGGTGATGCGCCTTGCCCTCCGGCGGTCCCTCCGTCACGAGCTTCTCCACATCCATCTTCGCCAAATGCACTTTCGTGTGGGCGAAGGCTCGGCGGGCACCTTCAATACAGACGGAGTGCTTAACAACTTCTAGCCGTGGACAAGCATTCACCATCTACTTATTCAGGCCGAAGTAGCTGTTGGGTGATACGTCTCCAACGTATCTACTTTTCCAAACACTCTTGCCCTTGTTTTGGACTCTAACTTGCATGATTTGAATGAAACTAACCCAGACTGATGCTGTTTTCAGCAGAACTGCCATGATGTTGTTTTATGTGTAGAAAAGAAAAGTTCTCGGAATGTCCTAAAAATCCACGGAGGCACTTTTTGGAATTAATAAGAATTTCTGGGCAAAAGAAATACAGCAGGGGGACCACACCCTGTCCACGAGACAGGGGGGCGCCCCCCTATAGGGCACGCCCCCTATCTCGTGGGCCCCTGGACCTCCACCGACCTCAACTACAACTCCATATATTCCGTCTCGGGGAGAAAAAAATCAGAGAGAAAGTTTCATCGCGTTTTACGACATGGAGCCGCCGCCAAGCCCTAATCTCCCTCGGGAGGGCTGATCTGGAGTCCGTTCGGGGCACCGGAGAGGGGGATTTGTCGCCGTCGTCATCATCAACCATCCTCCATCACCAATTTCATGATGCTCACCACCGTCTGTGAGTAATTCCATCGTAGGCTTGCTGGACGGTGATGGGTTGGATGAGATTTACCATGTAATCAAGTTAGTTTTGTTAGGGTTTGATCCCTAGTATCCACTATGTTCTGAGATTGATGTTGCTATGACTTTGCTATGCTTATTGCTTGTCACTAGGGCCCGAGTGCCATGATTTCAGATCTGAACCTATTATGTTTTCATGAATATATGTGTGTTCTTGATCCTACCTTGCAAGTTTATAGTCACCTATTATGTGTTATGATCCGACAATCCCGAAGTGACAATAATCGGGATACTTCTCGGTGATGACCGTAGTTTGAGGAGTTCATGTATTCACTATGTGCTAATGCTTTGTTCCGGTTCTCTATTAAAAGGAGGCCTTAATATCCCTTAGTTTCCACTAGGACCCCGCTGCCACGGGAGGGTAGGAAAAAAGATGTCATGCAAGTTCTTTTCCATAAGCACGTATGACTATTTACGGAATACATGCCTACATTACATTGATGAATTGGAGCTAGTTCTGTGTCACCCTATGTTATAGCTATTACATGAAGTATCGCATCCAGCATAATTATCCATCATTGATCCATTGCCTACGAGCTTTTCACATATTGTTTTTCGCTTATTTACTTTTCCGTTGCTGCTGTTACAACTACTACAAAAACCCAAAAACTATTATCTTTACTTTTGCCACCGTCACCTTTATTATCATACTACTTTGCTACTAAATACTTTGCTGCAGATACTAAGTTATCCAGGTGTGGTTGAATTGACAACTCAATTGCTAATATTCAAGAATAATCTTTGGCTCCCCTTGTGTCGAATCAATAAATTTGGGTTGAATACTTTACCCTCGAAAGTTGTTGTGATCCCCTACACTTGTGGGTTATCAAGACTAATTTCTGGCGCTGTTGCCGGGGAGCATATATAGCTCTATTCTCTGAGTCACTTGGGATTTATATCTGTTGATCACTATGAAGAACTTGAAAGACGCTAAAACCAAGATTTATCCCTCAACTACGAGGGGAGGTAAGGAACTGCCATCTAACTCTGCACTAGATTCTCCTTCTGTTATGAGTAAGCTTGCGACACCTAAACCTACTACTGCTATGAATTCTAATATGTCGCATGTTATTGATGATGCTACTTCTGCTATGCATGATGAAACTACTTCTATGCGTGATACTACTTGGCCATTAGGTGAATTTCTTGATGAACAACTTGCTAGAGTTAGAGAGAATGAAATTATTGAAGATGCTATCACTGATGATAGTGATGATGAAAGTTCTCCGAATGATTATGTATTGCCTGTTGTTCCTGAGGGTTATATTATGAATGAAGAAGTTGCTAGAGCTATCTTTGCTTGCAATGATAGATATGATCTTAAGAAATTATTAGCTAAATGGAAGCAGCGGTCTCTTAATGCTAGAATGAAACCTGACCCTGCTTTTGCTACTTCACCTATCTGTGTTACTGATAAGGATTATGAATTCTCTGTTGATCCTTAGATTATTACTCTAGTTGAATCTGATCCTTTTATGGCCTTGAATATGAAACTGTTGTGGCACATCTTACCAAGTTGAATGATATAGCTACCCCGTTCACTCATGATGAAAGATCTCGCTATTTTTCTATCCTTAAGATATTTCCGTTCTCGTTAAAGGGTGATGCTAAGACTTGGTATAATTCTCTTGCTCCTGGTTGTGTGCGTAGTCCCCAGGATATGATTTATTACTTCTCTGCTAAATATTTCCCTGCTCATAAGAAACAAGCTGCCTTGCGGGAAATATATAATTTTGTGCAAATCAAAGAAGAGAGTCTCCCACAAGCTTGGGGGAGGCTTCTCCGGTTACTTAATGCTTTGCCTGATCATCCTCTCAAGAAAAATGAAATACTTGATATCTTTTATAATGGACTAACCGATGCTTCCAAGGACTACTTGGATAGTTGTGCTGGTTGTGTTTTCAGGGAAAGAACAGTCGACGAAGCTGAATTACTATTGAATAATATGTTGACTAATGAAAATAATTGGACTCTTCCTGAGCCAATTCCTGAGGCAATTCCTGAACCAATTGAGCCAACTCCTGAGCCTATTCCTAAACCCACTCCGAAGAAGAGAGGTGTTTTATTTCTCAGTCCTGAAGATATGCAAGAGGCAAAGAAATCAATGAAAGAAAAAGGTATTAAAGCTGAAGATGTTAAGAATTTACCACCTATTGAAGAAATACATGGTCTTAATATACCGCCTGTTGAAGAACCACATTGTCTTGATAACCCGACACAGGTAGTAAAGGTAAATTCTCTCTATAGATATGATAAAGTTGAAATCCCCTCTACTAAATTTCATAGCCCTTGCTTAGATGAATTTGATGACTTTATGGCTAGACAAGAAAGTTTTAATGCTTATGTTGGTAGAGAGTTAAAGAATAATGCTTTCGAGATAGGACGCGTAAGCGATAACTTGGCTAGAGTTAAAGGTGAACTCCAACTCATTAGCAAATATGCGTCTATGGTTGCTACTCAAGCTGAGCAAGTACTTAAAGCTCAAAATGATTTGCTTGAGGAATTAAATAATAAAAATGACTTTGCTGTTAGAGTGGCTACTAGAACTGGTAGAATGACTCAGGAACCTTTGTATCCTGAAGGCCACCCTAAGAGAATCGAGCAAGATTCTCAGAGAAATAATTTAGAGGCACCTAGTTCTTCTAAAAAGAAGAAAAAGAAAAATGATAGGACTTTGCATGCTTCTAGTGAACCTACTGTAGACACACCTGAGAATCCCAATGATATTTCTATCTCTGATGCTGAAACACAATCAGGTGATGAACATGAACCAAGTGATAATGTTAATGATAATGTTCATGTTGATGCTCAACCTAGCAAAAACAATGAAGTAGAGGTTGAACCTGCTGTTGATCTTGATAACCCACAATCAAAGAATCAACGTTATGATAAGAGAGATTTTGTTGCTAGGAAGCACGGTAGAGAAAGAGAACCATGGGTTCAGAAACCCATGCCCTTTCCTCCTAAACCATCCAAGACAAAGGATGATGAGGATTTTGAGCGCTTTGCTGAAATGATTAGACCTATTTTCTTACGTATGCGCTTAACTGATATGCTTAAAGTAAATCCTTATGCTAAGTATACGAAGGATATCATTACAAATAAAAGAAAGATACCGGAAGCTGAAATTTCCACCATGCTTGCTAATTACACCTTTAAGGGTGGAATACCAAAGAAACTTGGAGATCCAGGGGTACCAACTATACCATGCTCCATTAAACGAAACTATGTTAGAACTGCTTTATGTGATCTTGGAGCCGGTGTTAGTGTTATGCCTCTCTCTTTATATCGTAGACTTGAATTGAATAAGTTGACACCTACTGAAATATCTTTGCAAATGGCTGATAAATCAACTGCTATACCTGTCGGTATTTGTGAGGATGTGCCTGTTGTGGTTGCAAATGTCACTATCTTAACGGACTTTGTTATTCTTGATATTCCCGAGGACGATAGTATGTCTATTATCCTTGGTAGACCCTTTTTGAATACTGCAGGGGCTGTTATTGATTGCAACAAAGGCAATGTCACTTTTCATGTTAATGGTAATGAGCATACGGTACACTTTCCGAGGAAACAATCTCAAGTTCATAGCATCAATTCTATTGGAAAAGTTCCAACTATCATTATTGGAGGTTTTGAATTTCCTCTCCCTACTATCAAGAAAAAGTATGATATTCTTATTGTTGGGGATTTTCATATCCCCGTTGAGGTAACTTAGTGTTATTCGAATTTTCTCCGGTTCTGTGTTATTAGGAATGAGTTTGTTAACAAGACTTGATCAACCTTGTTAGTGGATTCATTTTGATGATCATGAGATGGATGAAACTAGAAGACACAACCTTCTGTACACTCTTTTTACTTTCTGTTATTTAAATTAAATAATGCAAAAATAGTATTATCTGTCTGTTTTCTGAATTATCCGTGCAATAAAAAATATCCCGAAAATAAAAGTGCTCCAAATGCCCTCCAGATTTAGTATGTTTTTTTATGGAATATTTGAGGATTTTAGGTACTGAAATCACTGCAGGAGGGGCAAGCACCAGGCCACGAGAGTGGAGGGCGCCCCCCTATAGGGTGCGCCCCCCTGTCTCGTGGGCCCCTGGTGGCCCCCTCCACTTATGCTAGCACCCACACACTTCATCTTCTACCCAAAAAAATCCCCATCCAGCTCAAGCACGAGTTCTAGCTCATTTTGCTGTGATTTTCAATCTCCTTGCTCAAAGCTCCATTCACAAAACTGCTTTGGGAGATTGTTGCTTGGTATGTGTATCCTCCATTGGTCCAATTAGTTTTTGTTCTAGTGTTTTATTCATTGCAAATCCTTTCTGCCTTGGTGACCCTGTTCTTGAGCTTGCATGTTAAATTTATGAGGTCCCAAGTATTTTCATGCATGATATAGGCTCTAGGCACTTGTAGGAGTAGTTGCTACCAATCTTGTTTAGTTTTATTCACTTTTATTTTGAAGTTACTAAAATTTCAGAATTATTTCACAAAAAGAAATATGCTTAGGAGAATGTACCAAGGTGGTTCCTCGGTGAAGAAAGGGCCCATGATTGCTATACGTGAGCAAGACATTGAATTGCCGAGGAACACGGATGTACGAGCTTGTGAGTGGCCATCCGATGATTTTATGGTCAGCAGGCTTTAAGGAGGAATTTGACGCATATGTGCGTAATGCCGAGCTGGAGGACTTCTTACAAGATAAGTGTCCGCAGTACTATCAATTGACTGATTCCTTTGTGCGGAGGTTTAAATATAATTGTACGCGTAATTCTACTAGTGTCATATTTGATATTTATGATACATCTTATACCATGGATTTAGTGGATTTCACAATTGCTTGCAAACTCCCGCAGTGGGGTAATATTAATGATCCTCACAAATCTGAATTTAGAGATTTTCTTGCTAATATTACTGTGGGAGAATCTAGGGACATAGCACAAGCTACCATAGGGAGCATTCATTTTTCAGATATACATTATTTTGCTCTCTTCATCCCTAGATGTATTAATGGTAAGGATGAAGCATGTCACATGTGTGTCCCTGATCTGAGTATCCTCAAGAGTGTTGTGTTAGGTTATAAAGGTTATAACTTGGGGGCAATAGTTGCACGTAGGTTGCAGAATAATAGTAGAAAGGGAAATTTATTTGGAGGAATTTATGCAACCCGTGTGGCTAATTATCTTGGTATAGCCCCACGAGAGGGAGATATGATAATACCTTCTATTTATTTGGATTATGAAGCTATGGCCAGTCATCAATTTCTGGGGAGGAATGAACAATTCCTCCAATATCGACTAACCTATGACAGACGCAACGTCGTCCATGTTACTCTTCCTGCTCCCTACCTTTTTGATTATCAGGCAAAAGGAAGATATGTTGTCACCAGGGAGGAAGTAGCTGAACACGAGAGGAGAGCGGAGGGAGCTCGCCAACACGCTGCAGCTCAGGAGGCGGTTGCCGCTGCATCTCAGTACGACCCCGGTTTCACTCATGGATATCCCCAGGCAGACCTTGGTATTAGACCAACTTAGGCCAAAAGCCTAAGCTTGGGGGAGTACGTATTTCTCACCGACTTTACATTCATGTTCACACACTAGTTGTCGGTGCTCATACTCTTTCATTGTATTATCCATGTTAGTTTAAAATTCCTTTTTCTAGTTTTCTTCTTGTGTGTTTGATAAACCTTGAGAAAAACCAAAAAAATAGTTAGTTTAATTTCCATGCTTGTAGTAGAAATTAAAATGAAAACCCAAAAAGATTTCTAGTTCTTCTTCTTTCTTGTTGGGAGCTTTTCCGTGTAAATAGTTTTATTTTCTTTTCTTTCCTTTGGGGGTCGAGAAGACCATATTGAAAATGTTTAGTGGCTCTCATATGCATGATTATTTATTTAACTTAGAGCCCATATTACTTGTCTTCTCTTTTGAGTTGAATGCTTGCAGATTCCAGCTTAGTCCAATGCACGTGCACTCTTATTATTATACACATCGTTCGGTCGTGCAAGTGAAAGGCAATAATGACGACATATGATGGACTTATTGGGATGAGAGGAGCTGGTATGAACTCGACCTCTCTTGTTTTTGTAAATATGATGAGTTCATCGTTCTGAGTCAGCTTATTATGAAGTAAACATATTTGCAATGACATTTAGAGATTATAGTTGCTTGTGCCATGCTTGATTAGCTTTGAGTTATAATGGTTTACCTTGCGTGCCAACATGCTATTAGAATGATTATGATGTGGTATGATGGGATGGTATCCTCCTTTGAATGAATTGAGTGACTCGACTTGGCACATGTTCACGCATGTAGTTGAATCAAATCAACATAGCCTTCACGATATTTATGTTCATGGTGGATTATATCCTACTCATGCTTGTATTCGGTGTGAATTAATTTTAATGCATGTTTATGACTGTTGTCGCTCTCTCAGTTGGTCGCTTCCCAGTCTTTTGCTAGCCTTCACCTGTACTAAGCGGGAATACTGCTTGTGCATCCAAAATCCTTAAACCCCAAAGTTGTTCCATATGAGTCCACTATACCTTCCTATATGCGGTATTTACCTGCCGTTCCAAGTAAATTTGTATGTGCCAAACTCCAAACCTTCAAATGAAATTCTGTTTTGTATGCTCGAGCAGCTCATGTTACAACTAGGGCTGCCTATATCTTCCATGCTAGGTGGGTTATTCTCAAGAGGAGTGGACTCCGCTCCTCATTCACGAGAAAGGGCTGGTAACCGGGATGCCCAGTCCCATGATCCAAAAAGATCAAAGCAAATCAAAATAATTAAACAAAACCCCCCCAGGGCTGTTGTTAGTTGGAGGCACTCGTTGTTTCGATCAAGCCATGGATTGATGCTTGTTGGTGGTTGGGGAAGTATAAACCTTTACCATTATGTTTGGGAACTGCCTATAATGCATGTAGTATGGAAGATACAACCATCTCATAGTTGTTGCGTTGACAGAAAAAGTATGCCGCTCAAAATGTTATTCAATCTTTGTTTTAAATCGAGCTCTGGCACCTCTACAAATCCCTGCTTCCCTCTGCGAAGGGCCTATCTATTTACTTTTATGTTGAGTCATCACCCTTCTTATTAAAAAGCACCCGCTGGAGAGCACACTGTCATTTGCATTCATTACTATTGGTTTGTATTGGGTATGACTTGACTGGATCTCTTTTACCATGAATTACAATGTTTAGTCAGTCCTTGATCTTTAAAGGTGCTCTGCATTTATGTTTTGCGGTCTCAAAAAGGGCTAGCGAGATACCATTTTGTTATATCTTGTTATGATTGTTTTGAGAAAGTGTTGTCATTCGAGTTTTATTATTATGGCTCGCTAGTTGATTATGTTATTGATATGAGTAATTGTGAGACCTAAGTGCTATTGTGAGTATGGTTAGTTCATAATATCTGTTGAAACCTGAATGCTGGCTTTGCATGTTTACAACAACCAGAGCAAACATAGTTTGTAAAAGTTTTTCTTTATCACTTTCAGTCTATCAACTGAATTGCTTGAGGACCAGCAAAGGTTTAAGCTTGGGGGAGTTGATACGTCTCCAACGTATCTACTTTTCCAAACACTTTTGCCCTTGTTTTGGACTCTAACTTGCATGATTTGAATGAAACTAACCCGGACTGACGTTGATTTCAGCAGAACTGCCATGATGTTGTTTTATGTGTAGAAAAGAAAAGTTCTCGGAATATCCTGAAAATCCACGGAGGCACTTTTTGGAATTAATAAGAATTTCTGGGCGAAAGAAATACACCAGGGGGCCCACACTCTATCCACCAGACAGGGGGGCGCCCCCCTATAGGGCGCGCCCCCCTATCTCATGGGCCCCCTGGACCTCCACCGACCTCAACTCCAACTCCATATATTCCGTCTCGGGAAGAAAAAAATCAGAGAGAAAGTTTCATCGCGTTTTACGACACAGAGCCGCCGCCAAGCCCTAATCTCTCTCGGGAGGGCTAATCTGGAGTCCGTTCAGGGTTCCGGAGAGGGGGATTCGTTGCTGTCATCATCATCAACCATCCTCCATCACCAATTTCATGATGCTCACCGCCGTGCGTGAGTAATTCCATCGTAGGCTTGCTGGACAGTGATGGGTTGGATGAGATTTACCATGTAATCAAGTTAGTTTTGTTAGGGTTTGATCCCCTAGTATCCACTATGTTCTGAGATTGATGTTGCCATGACTTTGCTATGCTTAATGCTTGTCACTAGGGCCCGAGTGACATGATTTCAGATATGAACCTATTATGTTTTCATGAATATATGTGTGTTCTTGATCCTACTTGCAAGTCTATAGTCACCTATTATGTGTTATGATCCGACAACCCCGAAGTGACAATAATCGAGATACTTCTCGGTGATGACCGTAGTTTGAGGAGTTCATGTATCCACTATGTGCTAATGCTTTGTTCCGGTTCTCTATTAAAAGGAGGCCTTAATATCCCTTAGTTTCCACTAGGATCCCGCTGCCACGGGAGGGTAGGACAAAAGATGTCATGCAAGTTCTTTTCCGTAAGCACGTATGACTATTTACAGAATACATGCCTACATTACATTGATGAATTGGAGCTAGTTCTGTGTCACCCTATGTTATAGCTATTACATGAGGAATCACATCCGGCATAATTATCCATCACTGATCCATTGCCTACGAGCTTTTCACATATTGTTCTTCGCTTATTTACTTTTCCGTTGCTGCTGTTACAACTACTACAAAAACCCAAAAATTATTATCTTTACTTTTGCAACCTCCACCTTTATTATCATACTACTTTGCTACTAAATACTTTGCTGCAGATACTAAGTTATCTAGGTGTGGTTGAATTGAAAACTCAAGTTCTAATACTCAAGAATATTCTTTGGCTCCCCTTGTGTCGAATCAATAAATTTGGGTTGAATACTTTACCCTCGAAAGTTGTTGTGATCCCCTACACTTGTGGGTTATCATTGGGCAGGGGCTCGCGAGGCCACAGCCGGACTATAAAGTCCTTCATGGCCAGTTCAGCCGCCGTGTGGAGTTCGACCAATTGCTTCAGTTGGTCACTCAAGGGCATCGGATGTTCGGCCCCGGCATACTGGGACCAGAACAACTTCTCCGTCGAGCTCCCCTCTTCAGCACGGTAGAACTCCGTAGCATCCGATATGCTGCATTGCAGATCTGCGAATGCCCCTAGAGAGCTCCGAATTCGGGTAAGTAAAAGAAATGTATCCTCCACATGCCTTACCCACCGCTATCTTCTTGGCCGCCTGAATTTCCTAGAGTGCCTTTTGGGCCTCGGCCTTGGCACCTTGCATGCTCTGGAGGGCCTTCGCAAGCTCGGACTCTTGCGTCTTGAAGTCACGCTCCAAGGACTCAATTTTTTTGCTGAAGTCCTGGAGCTCTTGTTGTACCTCATTAACCCGAGCCTCCTATTTCTCACGCTCGGTGCGCTCCTTGGCCGCCTTGTCTTCGGCCCCGGACAACGCTTTCTTCAGAGCCGCCACTTCGGTCGTGGCCCCTATTAAAATTCGTGATGCTTCTATTAGCATCCATGATTTTCTCCTTTATATTACATACGGACGGGGTATCACTTACCTTTTTTCTGCTGGAGCTGCCTCTTCACGAGGCCGAGCTCTTCTTTGTCCCTCCCTAGGTCCTGCTTCAGTCCGGCGACCTCCGCCGTGCGAGCGGCAGTGGCCAGCAGCAATGCCTGCTTATTCACATAAAAAAATTCTATTAGACTCATGTGGATAATAATTGACCCTCCGTTTGGCTTTTCATTCCGAACACCATACAGAGTATCAGGGGCTACTGTCTATAAGGTGATATTTTCTTACACTTTTGTTACTTACCTCAAAGCCTGTTAGGAGGCTGGCACAGGCTTGGGTCAATCCGCTTTTGGCGGACCGAACCTTCTCAATCACCGTACTCATAAGAGTACGGTGCTCTTCGTCGATGGAAGCGCCGCAAAGCACTTCCAGCAAATTATCTGATGCCTCCGGCTGGACAGAGGCCATCGGCACTGACAGCTCACCCTCCTTAGCGAGGGGCTGCCTACTTGAATCCGGAACCATTGGAGGTTCCAGCGCAGTATCCGGCTAGGAGCCAGACTTGTTGCGGCTCCCGTCAGCATAATCCATGGGGATCTTACCCCCCATGTGCCCGGCATCCGGGATTTCTCCTTGGGGCATCTCCAGAATCGTCGCCCCCTGTTCCGGTATCATTTGGGACAACACCTCGGTGTCATCCACAGGCCGTGGGGAGGTGGCCGTCGGGAGTGAATAGCTATTCATCTCTGATTCACTCAAGGACCCATCTGAAGAGGATACCTCGAGGTGGGACTTGGCCGGACTGCACGTGCGAGCTCGGCGTTATAACAAACAATGAAGCTAAGATGCACTAAACGTACTATGGAGTATGGATACTTACGATTTTGCCAGGGGCTTGGCCCTGGGCAACCACTCCTCGTCGCTGTAGGCGACCGTGGTGGAGTACTCCGGAAGGGATGTCTTTCCCTTCTTAGGTGTCCTAGCCTCCCCCTGTGGGGCGGCTTTCCTCTTCTTCTCCTCCCTGGTGCGGGGAGGGGGGATTTCTTCTTCCTCCCCGCCTTCGTGAGAGGAATATGCCTCGGCGTCCTTGGACGACGAGTCTATTACGGACCGGCGACGGAGACCTTTCCTGGTCCCCGTGGCCGCCTTCTTGGCCTTCTTCTCCGGCACCTCATAAGGCGCTGGAACCAGCATCTCCGTAAGGAGTGCGGTTGCTGGATCTTCAGGTAGCAGAGCTGGACAGTCGATCCGCTCCGTTGTTACCACATAGTCCTGTTTGATCAGCGTGGTGGCTTAAAATCCTCCCACAAATATACTGGGAAAGGCACATCTTGTGATATTTACAAAGCTTACCGGATTGGCGGGGTGCTTTGCGCTGAGTCCGCGGTCCTCGGAAGTGGGAGGAGGTACTTCGGCGGCTTTGAACAACACCTTCCAGACGTCTTTATGTGTCGTGTTGAAGAGCTCTCGCAGCGTCTGGTGTTCGGCCGAATCGTACTCCCACATATTGAACGCCTGTCTTTGACACAGGAGGATCCGGCGGAAGAGCATGACCTGGACCACGTTGACAAACATGATCTTCTTGTCTATCATATTTTTGATGCAGTTTTGAGGCCCGTTCAGCTCCGCAGGTACACCCCAGGCCAAGCCCTTCTTTTCCCAGGAGGTGAGCCGCATGGGGATGCCGGATCAAAATTCGAGGGCCGCCACCCAGTTGGCGTCACGCGGCTCGGTGATGTAGAACCACCCCGACTGCCACCCCTTCACGGTCGCCACGAAGGATCCTTCGAGCCAGGTGACGTTGGGCATCTTGCCCACCATGGCGCCTCCGCACTCCGCTTGCTGGACGCTCACTATCTTCGTCTTTGCATTGAAGATCTTTAGCCACAGGCCAAAGTGGGGCTTGATGCGGAGAAAGGCCTCGCACACGACGACAAATGCCGAGATGTTGAGGACAAAATTTGGGGCCAGATCATGAAAATCTAGCCCATAGTAAAACATGAGCCCGCGGACAAATGGGTGAAGTGGAAATCCTAGTCCGCGGACGAAATGAGAGAGGAATATTACTCTTTCCCGAGGTTTTGGAGTGGGGGTGATCTGCCCCTCCGCCGGAAGCCTGTGCGCGATGTTTGCGGCCAGGTATCCGGCCTCCCGAAGCTTCATAATGTCCTCCTCCGTGACGGAGGAGGCTATCCACTTGCCTCCCGCTCTGGACATGTCGTGAATGGCTTTACGGAGAAGGTGAGAACTTGGGCGCTGGAGCTCGAGGGTGCGAGAATGGATGAGTAAAGGAGGAAGAAGGCGTGGGTGAAAATGGGGAATCCCTGTCTCTTTATAAAGGCGGTAGAAACTATGCGCCTCCCCACTTGCCTGTTAAAATCGCTTATTTTCCAAGTGCCACGGTTGATGGCGCGGTTGGGTTACCCGTACCCGTATTGATGAGAATCCCGCAGTAAGGGGACACGATCTCTGCTTCGACAAGACGTGCCAAGGAAACCGCCTCGCAATGTGTGCAGTGGCTGGTTGTGGAAAAACGGTTTGAATAATGACCGGGCCGTGGCGTGATGTCGTGCTATAAAAAGTTGTCAGTAGATTAGATTTGTGGAATATTGTTCTCTCTACGGTAGTATGTGAAATTTGTTTTGCAGAGCTGGACACGATCCTCGTGTTTAAAATCTTCTACGGGATATTCGGAGATGGAACCCGCCTTGCAATGCTGAAGAAATCTGCGTGCCGGACTCATCGTCATTGAATCCTGGTTCTGGGGCTACTGAGGGAGTCCTGGATTAGGGGTTATTCGGATAGCCGGACTATATACTTTGGCCGGACTGTTGGACTATGAAGATACAAGATTGAAGACTTCTCACCGTGTCCGGATAGGACTCTCCTTGGCGTGGAAGGCAAGCTTGGCGATTCGGATATGTAGATCTCCTTCTCTGTAACCGACTCTGTGTAACCCTAGCCCACTCCGGTGTCTATATAAACCGGAGGGTTTAGTCCGTAGGACAACAACAATCATAATCATAGGCTAGCTTCTAGGGTTTAGCCTCTATGATCTCGTGGTAGATCAACTCTTGTGATACTCATATCATCAAGATCAATCAAGCGGGAAGTAGGGTATTACCTCCATCGAGAGGGCCCGAACCTGGGTAAACATTGTGTCTCCAGCCTCCTGTTACCATTAGCCTTAGACGCATAGTTCGGGACCCCCTACCCAAGATTCGCCGGTTTTGACACCGATAGGGGCTTCCTAATCGTATTCGAATCATAGCCATTAACCCTTTTGGTTCGGCTTCCTGCTCGTATTTGAAGCATAGCATCGTGTTTCTCTCTTTTTGGTTTGAGTTTTTTGAAACTGTTTTTGGGTTTCTCTTGATACTCTCTTGCTCACATCTGAAGCATACATATGGTCTCTATTAACCCGGCCTTGATTTGGACGATAAGTCGCCAGTATATGATGATATTAAATACTTGGAAGTATTGGCTTCTAAGTTTTGGGTTATCACCCTTACTGCACAGGTATCATAAGCCGACAGTATGATTCAATATCACAGGTATGCTATTTTTTATAATTATACATGATTATGTTTAAACCGGCCCTGGCTATGGACTTTAAGTCGCCGGTATATTTTGGATTGCGCCACTGGAATCGTGGGCTTGTCAATCATTGGATTATTGCCATTATTGGATATGGTGATATAAGCCGGCGGTATGAGCCAATTCTACAGGTATGTTTTCCTGATTATATAAATATGCGAGGTTTGATAACCCGCCTTGGCTTTTGATGTTAAGTCGCCAGTATGTTTAGGCTTGAATGGCCATAATTCTTGTCTTTTCCATAATTGCATAAAGACTATATTATGTTTGGGTTATTACCCGCCCTGGCTTTTGATGTTAAGTCGCCAGGGCATATGTTGTTTAAACTCTACAGGATTCGCAGCACTATGACTTATATAAATGATTAAGTTCGAGCTCATCATCAAAATTGATGCTTCAAAATGGTTATCCATTCTGGATTTTCTCAAAGGCTATAAGCCGCCGGGTTATAAAAATTCCGGCTTACAATGAATGCGCATTAAGTTGCCATCGGCCAAGAGCCGCCAAGTATTTGAACTCCTGATTTACTTGTCAACCGATAAGTGTCACGATTGAGGTTTTCAAAGTCGCTTTAGCACAATGGCCATTATTTTATCAATGGATATGATCAATTCTACAATAGAAGGAATAGTCCCGAGTCGTTGCAGGCTTACGACCCGGCACTTGGGGGCTACATTATTCAAGTTGAGGTTATATCAAATGTGCAAGTCCCATGTCACTGCCAGCATGCGCCATGGCACTTGGGGGCTAATGCGAAAACATTTTTTTGCTAACCTTGTTGAAGATCCGAATCACATCGTAATGAGCCGGCCCTTGGGGGCTACCAATTGCTCCTGTCAAAAATTCAAGGTACACAAGCCTTAATCCATTATATTGAAAAGGTCCACTACTTAGTTGGTAGAGTATAAAGCTCTTAACTTTGTGGACGTGGGTTCAAGCTCCATGGTGGAGATTACATCATATGATGTTACTATCAATGTATTATATACATAAGTCCCCGCTCAGTATTATCTTACCGAGCCGGCCCTTGGGGGGTTACACGTTGCTGCTCAAAGTTTACATGATCATATCTATAAAGTCCCTGCTCATTATTGCATAATGATCCGACCCTTGGGGGCTACATTGGTTGAAGCTTTTATGGGTATAAGGTGATTACAAGTCCCAGGTTGCTGCAAGCATGACAACCCGGCACTTGGGGACTACAGGTGATATGAATATAAGGGAGGTACACTTTCAAGCTTGGTGTCAGCAAAATTATGACCCGGCAAGACCAACAATTATGACCCACTGCCATCAATAGTTACAAACCGGTAATTTTGGCAATTATAAACCGGCAAGTTCTACATCTTCAAGCCGGCTGAAAATCAGATAAGTATTTCAAGACCAATATTTTTGTTAAGCATTGGGAGCTGAATCAAATGAATTATTCTTCACAATATTTTTCTGTGAGAAACCAATGTCAGCAAATTGATTATGAACCTGGCCTATTGACCCGGACTTTCCAGAAGAAGGAAATGACAAGGACTTAAGGATGATCAGGTGCCGACTTACAAGAATTTTTAACCCGGAGCACAACCTATCAACTTTGTTCTTGTGTTTATTTTGCAGGATCAGTTTAACATGGATAAATCCAAATTAAACTAGGGGCTAATGTCAGGGATATACCCTGCAGTATGACCCAGCCGGAAGTATGACCCAACCAGACTTGGCGACTCACTGGTGACCCGCCCTGACTTAGCGAATCACTAAGTGACCCGCCCAGATCTCTCCACTCACTGATAACCCGACGGAGCCAGGTGACTCATTGGTGACCCGACAGGCGGGTTAGAGGAGCGACAAGACCCGGAAGCCCAGAAGACTCAAGGCCCAGAAGGCCGACTCATGTTATGGTGGGCCGGCTTAAGAGGAAAGCATAAGGAATATTCCCTTACGAAGGAAGCAAGACCAGGACTCCACTTGTGAAAGAGTAATCTTAATCCTACTAGGACTAGTCATGTAAGCCGCCCCTTCAACTTATATAAGGAGGGACAGGGCGCCCCAAGAGGGGCAAATTTTTCACAAGTTACACAAGTTAGTGTTAGGCAGACAAATCAATAGCTCTTGAGACAGAGCACCCCTGTAACCGTGATCATCATCATCAATATCAATGAAGCAGGATGTAGGCTTTTACCTCCACCGTGAGGGGCCGAACCTGGGTAAAACCTCGCGTCTCTCGTCCCACTCAACCCCTCTCAAGCTATCACATGGATGCATTGGCCTCACGACTAAGTCCTCACATTAGGACATCTGCCGTGACAATTCCACGACAAGTAGGAACGGCATCATCGACCCCAGGCGGTGTTGAAGTAGCACTCCTCGACGGCGGTCGGGTCGGCGATGTGGAGCATGCGATGGGAGCCAAAAGCGGAGGAGCAACACCGGCCCGTGCACCGCCGAGGTTGGCCAGCGTGCGATGGAGGGTCTTCTTGAAGAGGTGTAGGTAGGAGAGCGTCGCTCATCCGCCATGAATAGATCTTGGAAGTCCACCGACATGAGCTCGCTGGCTAGAACCAGCAAGAACGGCGGCATCGAATCCAGGCTGTGTTGAGGTAGCACTCCTCGACGGCAGCCATGTCGGCGATGTGGAGCATGCAGCGGGAACCGAAGTGGAGGAGCAACACCGGCCCATGTGTCGCTGCGGGTTGGCCAACGCGCGGTGGATGGGGCTTCTTGAAGAGGTGCAGGTTGATACGTCTCCAACGTATCTACTTTCCCAAATGCTTTTGCCCTTGTTTTGGACTCTAACTTGCATGATTTGAATGGAACTAAGCCGTACTGATGCTGTTTTCAGCAGAACTGTCATTGTGTTATTTTTATGCAGAAATAAAAGTTCTCGGAATGACATGAAAATCCACGGAAACATGTTCTGAAATTAATAAAAAATATTGGCGAAAGAATCAGCGTCAGGGGGCCCAGACCCTGTCCACAAGGGTGCAGGGCATGCCCCTCTGGGGCGCGCCCCCTGCCTCGTGGCCCCCCTGTGACTCCACCAACCTCAACTCCAACTCCATATATTCACTTTCGGGGAGAAAAAAATCAGAGAGAAAGATTCATCGCGTTTTACGATACGAAGCCGCCGCCAAGCCCTAATCTTTCTCGGAAGGGCTGATGTGTAGTCCGTTCGGGGCTTCGGAGAGGGGAATCCGTCGCCATCATCATCATCAACCATCCTCCATCACCAATTTCATGATGCTCACCGCCATGCGTGAGTCGTAGGCTCGCTGGATGGTGATGGGTTGGATGAGATTTACCATGTAATCGAGTTAGTTTTTTAGGGTTTGATCCCTAATATCCATTATGTTCTAAGATTGATATTGCTATGACTTTGCCATGCTTAATGCTTGTCACTAGGGCCCGAGTGCCATGATTTCAGATCTGAACCTATTATGTTTTCATGAATATATGTGAGTTCTTGATCCTATCTTGCAAGTCAATAGTCACCTACTATGTGTTACGATCCGGCAACCCCAAAGTGGCAATAATCGGGACCACTCCCGGTGATGACCGTAGTTTGAGGAGTTCATTATTCACCAACTGCTAATGCTTTGGCCCGGTACTCTATTAAAAGGAGGCCTTAATATCCCTTAGTTTTCAATAGGACCCCGCTGCCACGGGAGGGTAGGACAAAATATGGCATGGAAGTTCTTTTCCATAAGCAGGTATGATTATATTTGGAATACATGCCTACGTTACATTGATGAACTGGAGCTAGTTCTGTCTCACCCTATGTTATAACTGTTGCATGAGGAATCACATCCAACATAATTATACATCATTGATCCATTGCCTACGAGCTTTTCACGTATTGTTCTTTGCTTAGTTACTTCTCCGTTGCCACTGTTACAATCGCTACAAAACTGCTACTGTTACTTTTGCCATCATTACCGTTACTTCCATCCTACTTTGCTATTAAATACTTTGCTGCAGATATTAAGTCTTTCAGGTGTGGTTAAATTGACAACTCAGCTGCTAATACTTGAGAATATTCTTTGGCCTCCCTTGTGTTGAATCAATTAATTTAGGTTGAATACTCTACCCTCGAAAACTGTTGTGATCCCCTATACTTGTGGGTTATCACAGGTAGAAGAGCGTCGCGTTGTCGACCATGGATAAATCTTAGAGGTTCATCGACATGATTTTGCGGGCTAGCACCAGTACGAATGGCAGGATCGACCCCAGGTTGTGTTGAAGTAGCACTCCTCGGCGGCCTCCAGGTCAGCGATGTGGAGCATGCGGCGGGAGCCAAACCAGAGGAGCATTGGCAGTGCACCGCCTCGAGGTTGGCCAGTGCGCGGTGGAGGGGCTTCTTGAAAAGGTCCAGGTAGAAGAGCATCGCGCGTCCACCATGGATAGATCTTACAGGTCCACCGACATGATCTCATCGGTGAGCACCTGTAGGAATGACGACATTGACCCAAGGATGTGCTAAAGGAGCACGGCCGCTGGCGCTGGTGAGGCCCCTGCCGGAATGTGGTGCTCAGGTGCCGGTGGCCACCGGCGTAGATCTCTTTGCAAGCGAGCGTCGTGATGGCCTATGCCACGAGCGCACAGGACGTTGTGGTGGAGAGGCATCCCGGCGGACGACAGGGCCAAGGCGCTGCCGTGCGTACCGGACGGCGGTGCCAGTGTGCTGCAGTTGCGCCTTGAGGCGGTATCCAAGCGGACTCGGTCAACTCGCTCCCAGCTGGCAGTTGTCCACACAACGCCGGGGGGATCTCATTGACCATTACTGACTGCTAACTGGGAGAAGTTATGCTCAAATTGTTGTAAATTTCATTTTCACTTTAATGATTTATTTAATAGGATTATTTGTTGTATTTGAATAAATGATTTGTAATAATATTTGTTGAATTATGCTCATTGTTTGATGCAAATTGTTGTAAATTAGCTAGAAAGATTGTACGATCCAATGCGAGAAGGCTCCTACACGCAAGGCAAATATAAAGGTCGCACCGTCACGATCTCCATCCATAGCACCCCGGATGACGGTCGCTTATATAACAACTCGACTAGAGTTGCTCTTAATCCACACCTCCCATCTCTCTTCTCCCCATGCTTGCCCGACGCAGTCGAGCAACCTGAAATGTTGTTTGGTCTACCTTATAGTACTTGTCTTGGTTCCTTGAAGTGCGTGAGGAGATTGTCTCCTTGCGTCATGGACAGCACATTGCTCTCCTTCACTCCGCCTCAGAAATTTCCAAGTATTGATTTCACGAGACACGGTCAGTCAGTCACACATCTAACTAGGGTAGGAGATTCATGAAAGTAAGGGCGTGTTTGGTTTATACACATACATTTTCACAAGTGTGGCAGCTTCACAAGGGTGTCTTTTTTCCTCTTCTTCTATTCCTACATTTTAGCAATCCCGCCAATCGAAGTGGCCGTTATTGTTTCATTTATTGCAGAAGGAACAACAAATTTGATTATTGGTCTGAACATATTTTTTTTTTGCAAAATCGTGTTATGGATGATGTTCATATTATTAGAGCATCTACAGCCGGGCCTCTCATACCCGTCTCAAACGCACTGGCCGACCGTCCGGTCATTGACTGGTTAAAAAAAAATAGGCGCAACCGGACCTCTCAAACCGTCGACAAACGCCCGGGCTAACCGGCACCCCTTATATCCAACCCAAATATAGGGCGGATATGGCACGCCCGGACCACCACCAACCCAACAGTTGTCCACAAAAAAACCCCAATCTGGGCGCCTCGCTCTGAACCACAACTCTCTCTCTCTCTCTCTCTCTCTCTCTCTCTCTCTCTCTCTCTCTCTCTCCCCCCCGTCCTCTCCTCTCCCTCTCCGATTCTGATCCCATCCACTACGATGTCCACCTTCGGCAGCGACTTCGGCTCGGAGCTCGACTACTAGGAGGAGATGGCCCTCTGCATTTGCGCTGGAACGGTCCAAGGTGGAGACCGGCGGCAGCTCCGGATCTGGAGCGTCGCCGCAACTCCTGCGCCAGCACAGCGCGGACGCCGGAGCTGGACCCTCCCGGCCCGCACGCATCGACACCGGGACAACGCAATCCGCACCGCCCCTGCGTCTTCTCCTTCCCCCACCGCCCGCTCCTCCACGCGGGCAGCGGTGGGTGCTAGTGCCCGCCGCCGGCCCGCACGTGCACTTCGTAATCGGAGGCGCGCCGCGCACAGCAAGAGGGAGCATGAACGAGAGAGGGACACGGTGGAGCAGTCCACGCGCCGCCGCCACGGGATGGAGGCGGACCTCGACGAGAATGCGTGGCTCCTGACATGGGTCTACCGCCGGTCCCTCATGACGGCGGAGACGGACGCTCGCCGCCTCCGACGGAAGAACGCCAAGACGCTCTGGCTTGCTATGAGCAGTCGGAGCGCGAGGCGATGGAGGCAGCGACGGAGAAGGCTCGGGTCGCCAGGTTGAAGTAGGAGCAGGACAGGGCGGTCCATCGGATGAAGGGGCTAATCGTCCTCTCCGATTATGACTCCGACGAAGGCGACTGCGGCAACTGCACCTCCTCCTCGGACGAAGAAAACCTCCACCAGTCGCGGACGCCTACAGCTGCGCCGGCGACCGGAAGGGCAAAGACCCGGCGAGGAAGTGGTGAAGCTCCGCCTGCTCCATCTTTAATTTCAATTTCTTAGTAATCTAGTTTAAACTTGTCCGCCGTTTATGTGAATTATGTGAACTTTGGTGATCTTTTGAAAATCCTTTGGCCTATGTTTGTTCGATGCATTTAGTATGGATATAGAGTACCGGAGATACATGGACGTGGATAATATAATTTGAGAAGTGTCCGGTCATTATCCGGGGATGCGTCTGGCGTGTCTGCGGGCATTTGAGGGCTCGGATTTGCGCATTTCGGGCGTAGATGCTCTTAGAGCAAATATAATACGGAATGAAACAGTAGTTTGGCATGGCCCACCCGGACTAGAGAAGTCGACCGGGCAAGGCTGCAGGTTGGTGCTGATAGGCAGGTTGTTGGTGGACTGTGGCATGGCCTCCATGCATGCTTCACGAACAGTCTCAGTCCAAAGCCGGCCCCTGCCCCTGCCACAAATTTTGACGGTAGCTGTCGGCTTGCCTGCCACCTGATATATGCGCGCGGGCCTGGATCCATCTGCATGCGTAGCTGAGCTAAGCTAAGCCACCGTAGCCGTCCAAGCCGACCTGGTTGGTACCGACGGCCGCTGCTGCAGCCATTGGCTTTGGCCACTCCCACGGAAAGTCCCTTGACGCGACGCTTCCACTATGCAAACGCCTTTAAATGATTCTGCTGCGGTCTAGCTAGGGTGCCTGCACTGCACTGCATTCAAGCCCCCTTGCAGCAAGCACGTACGTAGAGTACCACGCTCCTGCCTGCAGTAGGAACACCATGCTGCGTGCGTACTCTGGCTCGACGTGGCCACCGTGCGCGCCGCTTACGTCTGTCCACTCCGCCGGCCGGGGGCCCCGTGCGACGGTGCGTGACTGCGTGCGTACCGCAGGGGCACGCGCGCCCACGTGCGTCGGCGTACCCCATGCGCAGCGCGGTCGCTCGTATACGAGATGCATGCGGGGCACCCGCGCGCGCCCATGGCGCTGCAAGTTTCGATCGGGCTGGTGGTGGTGGTGGCCGGGAGATGTCTTGCTTGGCAGCTAAGTTAGCATCGTCATCCATGACAGGAGGAGAAGGAGGGTTTGTTCGACGACGATGATGGGGGCCGCGGCTGGTCTCAAGTTGGACTAGGGCGTGATGGGGGGGGGGGGGGGGGGGGGGGGGGGGGGGGGGGGGACAACCCATGTCCAATAGGAAATGCCGCATTAATGTTGTTTTGTTTTGGAGGTTCATGACACGGGCAGTCTTATGACACGGACATTACGTTGCAGTACGTTGAATTTTAGCATGCTGTCGTTTCTGCTGAGAATGCATGCAACCGAGACATTTTTCTTTGGAGTTGCGAAGGTTCACGAAATGAGAGCTTCAAACATGTTCCGTTGTACTCCCTCCGTCCGGAAATACTTGTCTTCAAACTGGATAAAAGGGGATGTATCTAGATGTATTTTAGTTCTAGATATATCTCTTTTTATTCATTTTGATGTCAAGTATTTTCGGACGGAGGGAGTATATGTGATCTAGAACGGAAGAGAGAGGGAGGTAGAGTTTTGTTTTTTTTGCGGGTGAGGGAGGTAGAGGTTAAAGACCTAATTAACAAAATTTACAAAAAAGTGAATATAATGCCACGGGGAGAACTCGAAAGATGAAGCTGGGAGTTTGAATCACCTCAGTCCGAGCAACATGGAGGAAGGCGTTCGTTCGTTTATGGATAGCGGTGGTGTTGCGAGCGGGGATTGTTGCCAGGAATTCGGCCGGCGACGTTGTCGCTTCCTCCTGGGATTATATTGGTTCTTGTACCAGTGTTGATGATGCGAAACTTCGGGCGTGTGTAGCAGGTCTATATATCGGTACCACTCTCGATAAGCATGTTATTTTGGAAACAGACTTCTCTTCCGTGATTTCTCTTCTTGCGCATGATAACCTTGATATGTCTTTTCTTGTGGATCTCAAGGACGGAGCCTTAGCCCTTACTAACCTTCTTCCAAACTTAAAGCCGACGAAGATGAGAAGACACGCAAATAAGGTGGCATATCAGATAGCTAAGTTTAGTTTTGATAATAGGTTGGATGGTCTTCTATGTAATAGTTTTCCGCCCTACGTGGCGAATGTTGTAATGAACAATTGGATTCAACTTGTTAATTAATTAATGCATGGTTTTTTTGAAGAAAAAAAAGATAAGCATTGAATAGTGAATAACTATCCACACTTTCTGGCATAATCAACAATGTGTGTCGCTTAACCGTTTTGCGGCACGAGATGAAAAAGAGGTGATGTTGAACGCGCAAACGCGAGAATACGTTTTTCGGAGGAGATGCACACCAGAGCCAACGAGGAGGGTGGTAGCTTACAAGCGCACATGATTTAGTTGTAACTTTTTTTGTAATAAGAGTATCGGTCACATAGAAAGCACAAAAACTGATTTTGGTTTCTTGAGACTTATTGTGATGTGCCTGCAAGTTAACGACAATCCGAACCAAAGCAAATGCTGAGGTTGAAATATTGCAGGTGAAAGCTGATTAAAAATAAAAGTGCAAGATTAAGTAAAAGAAACAAAGTGATGATGGTTTTTTGAATCAATAGGGCGAAGACGTTCCCAAGGAGTTTGCAAGTCAAGCACTTGAATGTTTGACCAGGATTATAGAATAAAATAATAACATCTGCAATAACTAATAGATAAAATATGAAACTACTTTTCATGATGAATCAAATGATATAAATTTCGTATTATATTGATATATTTTTTACTCGGTCAAACGATGCACTTATTTGACTTTTGAAAAAACAAATACACCTTATATAAAGGAACAAAGGGAGTATATGCTAAAGCACAGTTCTAGGTTTGGATCTCTAATCCACTTTGTATATTTCTACAAGTGGGCAGAGCCAAGTACAAATACATGCATACATCTTGTATGTACGTATCACATTAGCCACCACCATTCCTCCCCACATTTAGGTTTCGGCAACCATGATAAAGGGTCACCCCGTGGATGTAGCTAAAGCCGATCTCTGGTAATTCCCTATCGAGTAATGTTTAGGGAAGGAGGGAGAAAGCTTCTGCCACCGTAGTACCTTCGCAAACCCACCATCTCACCGATTGTAATAACCTTTCGTCCGTCAAGGCAAATGTTGAGTGGTTGAGTTCACTCAACATCGTGAAGGTTATAAACATAAACATACAAACAGGATGCAAGACCCTATTGGCGTTCAACATCTAAACATACTAGGGTTCCTGCATATCCCCCAGAACTAGGGGGTCTACTCGGACATCAGGACGAAAATTACCAAACGGTAAATCATGGTAAACATAGATGAATGATCAAAGTAATGCATCTATGAATCCACCAGGGTTTTGTATTACAAAGAGTTTAAAGGCGTATGATGGTGATGGGATGGTTGATGTTGTAATCCCCTTGATCGAGACAATGATTTAGCGGAGCCCCTTCTATCGATTCCCCACCCGGATCCCTTCCGGAGGCGGCTCTTGAGTCTGGCAATGCTTTTTATGTCTCCGTGGCTTGTTATTCTGGTCCAAGCGTTCATGCTGGTACAAGTGCTCATGCTTAGTCGTGGGTTAACATAGTCGACCAGGTGGTTGCGGCAGCTAGTACAAGCGCGCATACTCTTACCAGACGTTATCTTCTCCTGTGGATCCCTTGATTCGACTACTTTTTGCCCGACTTGACTTCTTCTTTTTATGGTAGGTTCTTATCATGTAAATCAACATGACTTTTATGTTGTATTCTTGAGATTTCTTCCTTATGCTTCAAAAACTCCTTCGTATTCACGATCCTGGTGAAATCAATAGAAAGGTGCACGAGCGCGATATAATTTTGACTAGACCTACAACTACAACACAAAAGTAGAAGTAAAACATGATGCAATTTTGGACTCATCAACTCCCCCCAAAGCTTACAGTTTTGCTCGTCCCCAAGAAAATACCACAACTTGAAAGAATAATGTCATCTGGTTCATGATGTGTGGATAAACATAAATGAATGGTCCATTGCATTTAATCAATTAATCACATAACATACATGATCACGATGAGCTCTATAGTATCATCAACTATGAGAGAATTGTGAAGGCTTCCGTAGCTTTAGTGGCCGATTCACTAGCAAAGGTGTAATAACTTCATCTAATAAGTCATCTCCACTTTGGCCGAATAAGTCGCAAGTGTCTCTCATTACTTTTTAAGTGTATGTACCCTTGATTCATTTTTAGACTTGATGGTTTATTCTTTTCACCTTCTGTCCGAAAGTAGGCCTATTTACCCATGTCACAATGGTTTACTGTTTAAGTTGTGACATATAATCATGCTTAATCGAGATTAATGAAAAAGGTGCTTCGTAAAGCTTTCAACAATTATCCTCGACACTTGGAGAAATTGCCTTTCCCGCTCCTTGCTCTATTAGTGTACTTATGTTGGACAACTATCCAAGAACTATTTTTGATTTTTCTCAATAATTTCATGAGAAAAACATAGTGAAAAATAATATAGCGCATATGGTTGCTAACTTCAACTAGTAAATCGACACCAAAGATGTGGAAGACTTATAATTATGCAGTGGTGAAGATATAATTACATTCAAAGTAGATCTTGCACCTAATATGATTATCTGAATGCAGTGAAAACTACTGATACATCTCAAACACATCTACAATTTTGATTTTTCTCATGCTATTGTGATACCACTTTTAGACACTTTTTACATTAGTTTATATTATTTTTCTGGACTAACCTATTAATCTAATGCCTAGAGCTAATTTTTGTTTTCTGCATGTTTTCGGTGTTACAAAAAACCGGTATCTCTCGACCTCAAAATACCCAAATTATTTTTGTCGACATTTTTGGAAGAAGAAGAATCCACAAAGCTCCAGGAGCAGCCGGGGGGCACCCAAAGGCCCCACACGGCCAAGGGCGCTGTGTGGTGGGGCCGTTGGGTGCCCTCTAGCACCGGCTTTCGCCCATCTTCGACCAATAAATTCCATAATTACCCAAACCCTATATACCATTTTTTCGCCATTTTTTGCTACCACAAGTTCCTGTTTCCGTGGAGGTCTAATCTGGAGGCCTATTCCAACATGCTACCTGATGGGGGAATGTTGGAAAAATGTCCTAGAGGCAATAATAAAATGGTTATTATCATATTTCCCTTGCATGATAAATGTTTATTATTCATGCAAGAATTGTACTGATCGGAAACTTAAATACATGTGTGAATACATAAACTACACCGTGTCCCTAGTCAGCTTCTACTAGACTAGCTTATTGAGAAAAGATGGTTAAGGTTTCCTAACCATGGACATGAGGTGACATTTGATAATGGGATCATATCACTAGGAGAATGATGTGATTAACAAGACCCAACCGTAAGCTTACTTTAGTTTTTGCTACAACTTTCTTCATGTCAAGTATCTATTCCTAAGTCCATGACATCATGCAAATCCCGGATACCGAAGGAATGCCTTGTGTGCTATCAAACATCACTTTGTAACTGGGTGATCGAAAAGGTGCTCTATAGTATCTCTGACGGTGTCTGTTGGGTTGGCATGGATCGAGACTGGGATTTGTCTCTTCATGTGATGGAGAGATATCTCTGGGCCCTCTCGATAATACAACATCATGGAGAGCTTGCAAGCAATGTGGATAATTAGTTAGTCATGGGATCTTGTATTACGAAATGAGTAAAGAGACTTGTCGGGAACGATATTGAACTAGGTATGAAGGTACCGATGATGGAATGGGCAAGTAACATATCGCTAGACAAAGGAAATTGCATACGGGATGAACTGACTCCTTGACTTCGTGGTTCAACTGATAAAGATCTTCGTGGAATATGTAGGAACCAATATGGGCATCTAGGTCCCGCTCTTGGTTATTGACCAGAGAGGAGTCTCGGTCATGTCTACATGATTCTCGAACCTGTAGGGTCCGCACACTTAATGTTCAGTGATGCTAGAGTAGTATTGGGATATGTGCATTGGTAACCGAATGTTGTTCAGAGTCCCGGATGAGATCTCAGATGTCACGAGGAGCTCCGGAGGTAATTATTTATATATAGGAAGTCCTGTTTTGGTTGTGAAAAAGTTTCTAGCATTATCGGTATTGTACCGGGAGTGCCGAAAGGGGTCCGGGGCTCCACCAGGGGGGGTCCACCTGCCCCGGGGGCCCATATGGGCTGTAGGGGGTGCGCCTTGTCCTATATGGGCTAAGGGCACCAGCCCCAAGAGGCCCATGCACCAAGAGGGTAGGAGGAAGAGTCCTAAGGGGGGAGGCACCCCCTAGGTGCCTTGCGGAGGGAGGAAACATCCCTAGGCCCATGCCCCATCCTTGGAGGAGGGGCTAGGGCTGCGCCCCAGCCCTCACCCTTGCCTCCTATATATAGTGGGGGAGAGGGAGGGACTGAACAAACCAGTTTCCATCCCCCGGCGGCAGCCCTACCTATCCCACAACTCTATTTTCTCCTCAGATCGGTTCAGGAAGCGTTTCGCGAAGCCCTGCCGGCACTGCATCACCACCATCTCCACCATGCCATCATGCTGGTTGAGATTCCATCTACTTATCCCCCTTCTCTTGATGGATCAAGGAGGAGGATACATCATCAATCCGTACGTGTGCTGAATGCAGAGGTGTTGTCCGTTTGGTACTTCATCAGATTGGATCGCGATTGGATCGTGAAGAGTATGACCACATCAACCGCGTAATATATGCTTCCTCTTAATCGTCTATGATGGTAAGTGGATACACTCTCCCCACCAGCTGTTATGCTTCTCATAGAGAGATCTTGGGGTGATTCGTAGGAATTTTTTTGATTTTCATGCAACGTTCCCCATGAGTGGCATCATGTTCTAGGTTTATGCGTAGATGTATATGCACGAGTAGAACACAAAGAAGTTGTTGGCATTGACGTTCAGATTGCTTACCTCCATTGTCTTATTTGGATTCGGCAATATTGTGGGATGAAGTAGCGCGAACCAAACTAACATGTCCTCACACATGAGACGGTTTAACCGACTAACATGCAACTTGTATTGCATAAGGTGGCTAGCGGGTGTCTGTCTCTCCTACTTTAGTTGAATCTGACTTGACAAAGGTAGTCCATGTAGAAGGTTAAAATGCAACTTGATCATTGTCGGCGTTCTGAGAACTAGGGTACCCAGACTTGCCGGCCTGCGACCCATAGCGTGGCTCCTTCGATGGCCTGGTACGGCCCACCTCCAAAACTATCAAGGAAAGACCCTCGCGAGGGGCCAAGCCTCACGAGGCAGATGACACCAAGACCTCCCGAGGGCGCAGACTCCCCAGGCGGCCTCCTGAGGAGCGGAGATTTCTATGCAGGCACCCTACCTCATGAGGTTGCAATGACGCAAGCCATGACGACCAAGGCAGGCGGTCACCAGCAGGCGCAAAGGAGGCAGTTTCCTCTTTAGTGCTAAGGAGGCAAGGACATACATGGGTTCCCTAGGAATCTTACAAAGGTTTCCATTCCGGTTCAACAAGACCAAGGCCGCAAGGACGGATATCATCACCGAGCCCACCTCCGTGTCACGAGCAGAGGCTTTGCAGGTGAAGACCACCTTTCGTTTGGATAAGATGTACTACTTGTCCCCTTTCAAATTGGCCCCACTATGGGATCCGTTCCCGCCTACGATTTGGGGGAAGAGGACCAAGGCCTCTATAAGTATAGACTAGCCACCACCATAGAAGGGGACCCGGTCAGCACATCATCTTCCTAGGCGACTCATTCCCACATCCCCGAACCTCATGAGCTTGTTCATCCTTTATACTAGTTCATCCTCAGCCCCTCGCAAGGCCAATCCACCACAAAGGAGTAGAGTTTTACACTGCAAGGTGGCCCGAACCTGGGTAAACTGATGTGTCCATCTTCTTCCTTACCTTCACACGAGTCCAACTAGGCTAGACTGTGGGGCGATGGGGTAGGCAAGCTTAAGAGGTTGAGTTCTTCGCACATGCCCCAAAGTTCAAACCTTTCTTGGGTCTGTGGATCCCTAAATCCGACAATTATCATAGTTGCGGCATTGCGTACGTAAGAACGGTTCTTCCTAGTTGCCCATAGCAACCATGTGAAATTTGCAACAACAAAGTTGTCGGATTTAGGTCTTCGCAGACCAAAGAGAGGTTTGAACTCTGGGTGTATGCGACGAACTCAACCTCCCCAGCCAACTGATTCGTCGCCCCCATGGCCTACCTCGATGAACAAGGAAGAAGATGGACATTGCAGTTTACCCAGGTTCGGGCCACCTTGAGGTGTAAAACCCTACTCCTGCTTTGTGGTGGATTAGCCTCGCGAGGGGCTGAGGATGAACTAGTACAAGGAAAGAGCAACCTTAGGAGGTTTGCCCTAGTGTGGATGTGAGCTTAGGGGATTCGATTGTTCGGTCCCTTACTATGGTGGTGGCTAGTCTATATTTATAGTGTCCTTGGTTCTCTTCTCCAAAAACGTAGGCGGGAAAGGATCCCACAGTGGCCAATTTGAATGGGGACAAGTAGTACATCTTATCCTAACAAAAGGTAGTCTTCTCCTCCAAAGCTCCTGGTCGTGACGCCGTGGTGGGCTCGGCAATGACATCTGTCCTGCCGTCCTGGCGGTCTTGGTCTTGTATCATGGGAATGGAAACCTTTGGGCGAATCCTCGGCACCCCGCACCTGCGCTAGCCTCCTTAGCACCAAAGAGGAAACCTGCTGCTCTGCGCCCGCTGGTGGTCTCCTGGCCTTGGTCGTCATGGCTTGCATCACCACTACCTCATGAGGTTGAGCACCCGCATAGAAATCTCCCCTCCTTAGGAGGCAACCTGGGAAGGCCGCTCCCTCCAGAGGTCTTGTGTCGCTCGCCTTGCGAGGCTTGGCCCCTCGCGAGGGTCTTGTCTCGTTGGTACTGTAGATGGGTCATACCAGGCCGTCAATGGAGCCATGCCGTGGGCTGCAGGCAAGCAAGTCTTGGTACCATGGTTCCCAGAACACCGACAGTAGCCCCTTGGCCCAAGGCGCGCTCAGACTTGGCTTAGAGGCAAAGCCAAAGGGCAAGTGTGATGTGCCGCGGGCCCCAATCGCCCGCGGACCGGGTCGACTCTTGGCGCTTCATGGGCGTGGGCGTCTCCACTTACCCATGCTGCCTCTGCAACTGCCCGACTTGTCAACTGCTTGTTGCATGCAGAAAAGCCATCATTACCTGGAATCGTGAGAGGCCGGCGGTTGGCCTTCCTTCGACTATAAATGGGGGAGGGGCGGAGCCCCCAGTCCTATCTTCAACTTCATGATGCTCGCTCCTCCTTCGTCCTATTCGTCCCATCATCTCACCAGAGCATACGTCGTGCCAGTGAGGAGGTTCTCCGCCGCGGAGAAGGGAAAGGCCCCCAAGGAGGGGCCAGACTCGCCATCCCCCCAAGAGGGGACACGGCCGTCCCCGCAAGTACGTTGCAACATCGACGGTGGCTTTTCGAAGGCGCGGACGCACCACCTCTAAGGCCGGCGCTACCTTCGGCGGCCGCGGGGGCGCACTTTCCCGCGGCGGGAGTTGCCACGGTCGAGGAAGCCGTAGCAAAGAGGGGAGGCGCGCAGTGGCTGTCCGACCACCACGCCCACGGTCCCGCTCGACCGACGCATCCCTGGAGTTTGTGGTGTGGGCAGAGAAGCCTGCAGGTGTCTGGGTCCAGCTTCCGCGCTTCTTTGCGGGTGCACTACTGGCCGGGGAACCCGGGGGCGTTTGGCTGCAGGCCGACGGCTGCTGCAGCAAGGTCTCCTAGGTGGAGGCCGAGGTCACCACCGTCAACAACGTGTTCCTGAACCGCGGGTGGCAGCCATTTGCCCGCGCGCACGGCCTCCAGGGGAGGTGCACCCTACACTTCAGGTACGTCGGCGTCGCGACCCTCTACGTCAGGGTCTTCGGGGAAGATGGCTGGCGCGTAGGGTGCTACCCGGAGAGAAACATCGACGACAACGACAATGATGAAGGCCAGAGGGGCGGCACCATCGCTGGAGGTGAGCTTGCCCTTGACGACGGCCATGCCGCCTCCAGTGGCGGCGAATCTTCTTCTGGGGGGAGTACGAGCAATAGCGACTACGATGATCGCTGCTGTGGCCGGGTCTCAGGCGCCGCTGTAGTCGCACGGCCGCTTTTTGTTTTTTCTTTCTCCTGTGTCAAAAAAGTAGAAGGCCCTGTCAGGGCGTGTAATGAACAATGGCGCTTGAGCCATTATACTATGCTTATTGTTTTTATATTGTGTCGCGATATCCGCGCTGCTGTTGGTTGTGATTAGGATGAATTAGATTTATGTGCTTGCGGTAGACTCCCGTGCTGCGAGGGCAGCCCCTCTAGGGTTTGGATTTCCTACGCATGCCTTGTTCCAGGGGCGTTCTCCAAGGCATCCTTCTTGAATATTCCAAACTGGTCGAGCCTCAGGAGGTGTCATGCGGATGCAGGTTTAGGAGATCTCATGAGCCGACATACCTCGCACGTGCCCCTGAGCGTGGGCTGGTCTTCGCTAGTATGTCACGTGACAAGGCCCGGAGGTACGGACTCGAGAGGACGTGCATGCCTGTGAGATCATTTGAGAGCGTTGCTCGAGGATTAAAACACCAAAGGTTGGGGTAACAAGGCTTTGGCGAGGTGTGTTCGTGGGCAAGCCTAGGCGCACACACCGTGCCCAGCCCCCGCGCGCGGGGCGCATGAGGAAGAGCGACGGGCAACTGTCATTCTCCCTAAGACAAGATTGAAAGAGCACACACTGCGAGGAGAAATTTTTTCCCAACCATTGCAAATAAAAGATAAGAAAGCTCCGAGTTTTATTTCAAGAAGTTGTAAACCAGCTACAGGAAGCAAGTAAAAGAACAGGCTCATCGGGCACTGATGAGGTTATGTACCTAGGGTAGGGTCATGGACCTATCTAGGATACCATACCCAAGGACATCATCAGACGAAGCTACCTACCAGTCGACCAAGAGAAGCTCCACTCGACCAAAAGAGACTCCACTCGACCGGCTAGAAGACACTCGACCTTGAAGACGCACTCGACCATCAGAAGTTCAGGATCTATTCTGTATCCAAACGGTCTGTAATTAAGTAGTCTTAATGGTCATGATGACACTTTATGTAGGGCGTTACCAGTAACGCCCGGCCTTAATGTACTTTAACCCTCCTCTACGTGGGCTGGCTGGGGTCCTGGCGTCCTCTATATAAGCCACCCCCCTCCACTGGTAGAGGGGTTCGCACCCCTGTAACTCATATACACAGAAATCAGTCGACCGCCTCTGGGCTCCGAGATGTAGGGCTTTTACTTCCTCAGAGAAGGGCATGAACTCGTTAAACACTCGTGTGTACAACTACTCCATAGCTAGGATCTTGCCTCTCCATACCTACCCCCCATTCTACTGTCAGACTTAGAACCACGACAGTTGGCGCCCACCATGGGGCAGGTGTCTTAGCGACTTTTTTGGAGAAGTTGCAATTTGTCCGATCGCCTTCATCATGGTTTCCGACGGAGCTCTGGTCGAGGGCCGCGAGATCCGTCTCGGTGCGCTCACTTTCATCGCCGACGACTCCGCTTGGCTCCAGGAGGCACCACTCGACATCGACGCGCTCCCCGTCCGCGGGGCGACGCACTTTCGGGCGTGTGTCCGCGGCGTCTTGCTGCGGCAGCCGTCGACCCCATACCGGTCGACTCCTGCGCTGTCTTCCCTCCCTGTCTCCCGCCAGCGCAAGCGCTCCGGTCGGTCGAGGCTCCAGCGATGGGTGAGACACGCAGTGGCTTGCCAATCGGCCACCACCCAAGTCGCGGCAATTGAGCCCGACGAATCTCTCTACGGCCTGTTCGACCTGTCGACTGGCTCCGTAGAGACTGCATCCGAGTGCGATAGCAGTGATCCAGCGGCGGAGGTCCTAATGGCCAACGGGCCCCGTAGTCCTCCCGGTTTCCCCCGCGGCGATGGGATGGACGACGGGGACGACCCCGCTCAAGCCCATGAAGAGTACCAACCCGAGCCGCTCACTTCCCAGGAGAGGGAAGAACTTCGCCGCCGGAACATGGATGCCCTGCATACTGCCATTGCAGGAGAAACTCCTGAGGCTCGTGCCCTGGAAGAGGCGCGTTTAGCCAACCTGGCTGAATGCACTCGACTGGAGAACCTCCAGCGAGCACTCGACGAGCGTGCGCGTCAACAAGTGACCAACTCCAACCGACGTCAGCTCTTTCCGCAACCAACTCAGGTATATCGAACCCCAATTCAGAATTTGGCAGCTTTAGCCCGCATAGCGGAGTCAATTCAGCCCTCTCAGTCAGAGGCTGGAAGAGGCTTGATGCAGATCAGAGATTTGCTCCGGGCGGCAGGAGATCAGAATTCAGCTGTGTCACAGTCGCGCAATAGGATTCACAGACGATCCGTCGCTGCGAATACTGTTCAGTCGGCTCACAGTCCAAGGTCGCCTCCGAGGCGCATGGGACGTGAAGGCCGGCGGGACCACTATGATAATCGATTTGATCGTGATGACAGGCGTCGAGTGACCACTCCTCCTCCGAGAAGTGGGTCTAACGCCCAATGGCAGCAAGATGACAGACGCCAGCTCAGTGTTGGGCGGAGAGCTCCAGTCGACCCCAGAGAGCCAAGCTTTGACGTGAGATCCATCATCATGCAAGGTTTGGTCGACCGAAACAGAGCTCATAGAGGTGGTCATGACAGAGATGTGCCCACAAGCAGCCGAGTCCATGTTTCAGGTCTAGAATGTTTTAGCAGAGCGATCAGAGCCGCAGTGATACCCCCAACTTCAGGTTGGCGACTGGGGTGAGTAAGTTCACCGGAGAGTCTAAGCCTGAAACTTGGCTCGAAGACTACCGAGTGGCTGTTCAGATTGGTGGCGGTAATGATGAGGTGGCCATGAAACATTTTCCACTTATGCTAGAGGGTTCGGCTAGGGCGTGGTTGAATCAGTTAGCTCCTAGCAGCATTTACACCTGGGAAGATCTTTCTCGAGTGTTCGTCAGGACGTTTGAGGGAACTTGCAACCGACCTGCCGGATTGACTGAGCTGCAAGTTTGTGTACAAAAGTTGAGTGAAACACTGAGGGATTACATCCAGAGGTGGATCACTTTGCATCATACTGTTGAGAATGTGTCAGACCATCAAGCGGTTTGCGCCTTCAAGGATGGCGTCAAGAACAGAGAGTTGAGCCTGAAGTTTGGTCGAACTGGAGATATGACCCTGAGTCGGATGATGGAAATAGCCACCAAGTACGCCAACGGCGAAGAAGAGGACCGACTCCGGAGCGGCAAGTACAAGCCGAGTCAGTCGGATAAAGGAAACTCCAGTCGGAAGCAAAAGCGGAAGGCCGAGCCAGCAGCTCCTGGAGAGGCTCTGGCCGTGACTCAGGGCAAATTCAAAGGGAAGCCCAAAGGATCTTGGAACCCCAAGAAGGTAAAGGATAAGGAAGGTAATGATGTGATGGATCTACCATGTCATATCCACACGAAGAAAGACGAAGAGGGTAACTTCATCTACCCAAAGCATACCACTCGCCAGTGCCGGCTCTTAATCCAGCAGTTTCAAGGGAAATAGCCGAAAGGTAAAGAGAAGGAGTCGGACAAGGCTGAGGACAAGGAGGACAGTGATGGAGAGTACCCTCATGTCAACTCCACTCTGATGATTTTTGCTGATGTGGAGAGCAAAAGTCGACTGAAAGTGATCAACCGTGAGGTCAATATGGTCGCCCCGGCGACACCAAACTATCTGAGATGGTCGCAAACTCCCATTACTTTCGACCAGTCTGACCATCCTACTCACATTGCCACCCCTGGGAGGCAAGCACTGGTGGTCGACCCGGTCGTCGAAGGCACTCGACTGACGAAGGTATTGATGGATGGCGGCAGCGGGTTGAATATACTGTATGCAGAGATGCTCAAAGGAATGGGCATTCCGATTTCCAGACTCAGTTCCAGCAACATGAGTTTTCACGGAGTCATCCCAGGAAAGAAGGCCGAGTCACTCGGCCAAATAGCTCTGGATGTGGTGTTCGGCGACTCGAAACATTTCCGCAAAGAGAAGCTGACATTTGAAGTCGTGGATTTCCAGAGCGCCTACCACGCCATTTTGGGAAGACCAGCCTACGCCCGCTTCATGGCTCGGCCATGCTATGTGTACCTCAAGTTAAAGATGCCTGGCCCCAAAGGCGTGATCACCATCACTGGCAACCGGAAGAAAGCGGAAGAGTGTTTTCAGAAAGGCTCAAAGATTGCGGATGACCAGATAACAGTGGTGGAGCTAGAGGGGTACAAGAAGAATGCAGATCCGAGTGATTTACTGTGGGCAAAGAAGCCCGCCACAGAGTCAGCATTTCAGTCGTCCGGTGAGACGAAGCCAGTTCATATCCACCCGACTGACCCTAATGCAGCTCCGACCCATATTTCCACAACGCTCGACTCTAAATAGGAAGAAGCGCTCATCCAGTTCGTCCTTGAGAACTGGGACATCTTCGCATGGAAGCCAGCTAACATGCCGGGTGTTCCCAGGGGACTGGCTGAGCATCGCCTTAGAGTCGATTCAAAAGCAAAACCTGTTAAGGAACATCTTCGACGGTCTGCCGTTCAGAAGAAAAAAGCCATTGGCGAGGAGGTGGCTCGACTCCTTGCAGCAGAGTTCATCCGAGAGATATACCACTCCGAGTGGCTCGCCAATGTCATCATGGTTCCCAAAAAGGACAATTCCCTTCGTATGTGCATTGATTTCAAACATATCAATCGGGCCTGCCCGAAAGATCATTTTCGTCTCCCTCGCATCGACCAAATTGTCGACTCGACCGCAGGGTGCGAGAGATTGTCTTTTCTAGATGCTTATTCCGGGTATCATCAGATCCGTCTGTATGGGCCCGACGAAATCAAAACAACTTTCATCACTCCATTCGGGTGCTTCTGCTATATCACCATGCCATTCGGCCTCAAGAATGCCGGAGTCACGTTCATGAGAATGATTCAAAAGTGTTTACTCACTCAAATCAGTCGGAATGTGGAAGCATACATGGATGATATTGTGGTCAAGTCGCGAAAGAGTTCCGACCTGTTGACTGACTTAGCTGAAACATTTGCCAATCTCAGGAGGTATGATATCAAGCTCAATCCATCAAAGTGCACGTTCGGCGTACCTGGCGGAAAGTTACTCGGTTTTCTCGTTTCCGAACGAGGAATCGATGCTAAGCCAGAAAAAGTTGGTACCATACTCTGAATGAAGCGCCCTGTGCGTGTGCACGACGTCCAGAAGCTTACTGGATGCTTGGCCGCGTTAAGTCGATTCATCTCTCGCCTCGGTGAAAAGGCGTTGCCTCTTTACCGACTGATGAAGAAGGCAGACAAGTTCGAGTGGACTCCAGAAGCTGATGCAGCATTTGGCGAGTTAAAAACTCTGCTCTCTAGCCAGCCGGTGCTTGCTGCTCCAATCAGCAAAGAGCCTCTGTTGCTTTATATTGCAGCCACAGGACAAGTCGTCAGTACAGTACTTACGGTCGAGCGGGAAGAAGAAGGGAAAGCTTTCAAAGTTCAGCGCCCAGTGTATTATCTCTCTGAAGTTTTGACCCCATCGAAGCAAAGATATCCTCATTATCAGAAGCTCGTATATGGGATCTACATGACCATGAAGAAGGTTGCTCATTATTTATCTGATCATGACATTACAGTCGTCAGCGATGCACCATTGTCAGAAATTCTGCACAACAGAGATGCAACTGGTCGAGTGGCTAAATGGGCGATTGAACTCCTTCCCCTTGATATCAAATTCGAGGCAAAGAAAGCCATTAAGTCCCAGGCTATAGCAGATTTGCTTGCCGAGTGGATTGAGCAACAACAGCCGACTCAAGTCCACTCGGAGCATTGGACCATGTTCTTTGATGGCTCTAAGATGTTAAATGGTTCTGGTGCTGGGGTCGTTTTGGTTTCCCCCTGAGGAGACAAGCTCAGATATGTGCTCCAGATCCACTTTGATTCCTCCAACAATGAAGTAGACTATGAAGCACTCTTGTATGGATTACGCATGGCCATTTCACTCGGCGTTCGTCGCCTTATGGTCTATGGCGATTCAGATTTGGTGGTCAATCAAGTGATGAAGGAGTGGGACGTTAGAAGCCCAACCATGACTGGATACTGCAATGCGGTGAGGAAGCTCGAAAAGAAGTTCGAGGGGTTAGAGCTCCACCACATACCCCGACTGAAAAAGCAAGCAGCTGACAATCTGGCGAAGATAGGATCCAAGAGAACAGGCAGAAGCGGTTTTACCCATGTGCTGGTAGCAGTCGACAAGTTCACTAAGTGGATCGAAGCTAAACCCATCAAGAACCTCGATGTCGGTACTGCTGTCAGCTTCATCAGAGAATTGATATTCAGATACGGGGTCCCACATAGCATCATCACTGACAACGGGTCAAACTTCGACTCCGAAGAGTTCAGAGCTTTCTGCACATCTCAAGGCACGCGAGTCGACTACGCTTCAGTCGCTCACCCATAGTCGAATGGACAAGCAGAACGAGCCAACGGTTTGATCCTCAAAGGGTTGAAACCCCGTTTGATGCGCGATCTTAAGCATGCGGCTGGTGCATGGGTTGAAGAACTTCCCTCAGTGCTTTGGGGGTTAAGGACCACGTCCAACCGGTCGATTGGGAGAACTCCATTCTTCTTGGTCTACGGGGCTGAAGCAGTCTTGTCGAGTGACCTTCTCCATAATGTTCCCCGAGTCGAGCTCTACACTGAAGCAGAAGTAGAACAAGCACGGCAGGATGCAGTCGACCTTTTAGAGGAAGCGAGGGAGATGGCTCTGATCAGATTGACCATTTACCAACAGGACTTGCGACGCTTCCACACCAAAAACGTGAAGAGTCGAGCCTTCCAGGAAGGAGATTTAGTTCTCCGAGTGGATCAACAGAAACCACACAAGCTTGCTCCTTCTTGGGAAGGCCCCTTCATAGTCACCAAGGTTCTCCACAATGGAGCATACCGTCTTTACAATGTCGAGCATGAGATCGACGAACCCCGAGCTTGGAACGCGGAACTTCTCCGCCCCTTTTACACCTAAGTATTCACTCGGATGAGTTGTAATAAAAGTACTTCTGTAGTTTATTTATCAAAGACAAGAGCTTTATAATCTTCCCAATAATCATTATTTCTTTTTTCCACTCAAAACAATCCCCCAGTGGGTGGCTTGGTTGCGAATCCGATTCGCCCAAGTCTGTAAAAAAATCCTAACTGAGTGGTGAGCCAGTCTCCCACACGAAGGCTTAGCTGCGAAATCCATTTCGCCTAAGATAAATAAAATCCTACCGAGTGGCAAGTCAGCCTTCCACTCAGAGGCTTAGCTACAGTCCAAGTACTCACCTAAGATAAATAAAATCCTACCGAGTGGTAAGCCAGCTGTCGGTGTCAAAACCGGCAGATCTCGGGTAGGGGGTCCCGAACTGTGCGTCTAGGCGGATGGTAACAGGAGACAAGGGACACGATGTTTTACCCAGGTTCGGGCCCTCTTGATGGAGGTAAAACCCTACGTCCTGCTTGACTGATATTGATATTGTGGATGTTTACAAGAGTGGATCTACCACGAGATCAAGGAGGCTAAACCCTAGAAGCTAGCCTATGGTATGATTGTAATGGTTGTTGTTGTCCTACGGACTAGAGCCATCCGGTTTATATAGACACCGGAGAGGGCTAGGGTTACATAGAGTCGGTTACAATGGTAGGAGATCTACGTATCCGTATCGCCAAGCTTGCCTTCCACGCCAAGGAAAGTCCCATCCGGACACGGGACGAAGTCTTCAATCTTGTATCTTCATAGTCTTGGAGTCCGGTCGATGATGATAGTCCGGCCGATGATAGTTCGGCCGATGATGGTAGTCCGGCTATCCGGACACCCCCTAATCCGGGACTCCCTCAGTAGCCCCCGAACCAGGCTTCAATGACGATAAGTCCAGCATGTGTGTAGTCTTCGGCGTTGCAAGGCGGGTTCTCCTTCAAGTTCTACGTACCTGCCGAACAGTGTCCGGCTTCCTCATCAATGTTGCGCGTCTTGGCTTCCACGCCCAATAATGGCCTTCTTCCACGCGTCGCGCGAATGTGAAAAGCCAGGGTGTCTTTTATGTTTTACCCCCTAGTTGTGCGAATAATCTGCCTATAAGGGAGGCAAGAATCCAGATCCAAATCACCATCTTCCTCCCGCAAATACTCATCGGAGCGCTTTCGACCAAGAATCCATTCCATCATGGACCGTCAACGCGGCTCCTCTTCTCGCGCTCCCAGCCCTTTGCCAGGAGATTGGAGGAGATGCTCTGTTCCGCACAACGAGCTGGTGAAGCTCCAAGCGGGGGGATATCTCCCTCCGGCCTTTATGGTTCCGGTTCGAGCCGGGCTGGCCACCTACAAAGGTGGGAAGCAAGCGGAGGTTACCCCAAGTCCCAACAAAGGGGAGCGGGTATGCTTCGTCCCCTATCTGATAAGGGGGCTCGGATTTCCTGTACATCCATTCCTCCGCGGGCTCCTGGAGTTCTACGGACTCCAGCTTCATCACCTCACGCCCGCCTCAATCCTGCATATTGCGGGTTACGTAGCTCTTTGCGAGCTATTCCTGGGCGTCGAGCCCCATTTCGCGCTGTGGAAGAGGTTGTTCTGCCTTGTACCCCGCTCTCACGAGGGGTCCATATATCAAGTGGGCGGCGCCGAAATATGGCGCATTGCCGGGACCGGATATCCATCCGGAACCCCTAAGAAGGCGTCCGAAGACTGGCCTTCGGAATGGTTTTATATAGAAGACGCTCCGCTGCCGGACCCTGTTCGGATCGGCCTCCCGGAGTTCAGCAATGCTCCTCTGAAGAAACGCCTTAGTTGGCGTCCGCGGAGCCCCCAACTGGAGGAAGACAAGAGCGTCCATTATTTGATGGGCCGAATAAGGTTACTGGCCCATTCCGGGTTGACCATGATTGGAGTCATGGCAACATGCATTATGCGGGGGGTGCAGCCACTACAATACAGGGGCCACCCCATGTGGGATTTCAACGGGGAGGACGATGCCACCCGTCATGGCCGCAAAGGGCCGGATTCGGTCGAAGACCTGGTGACGATCCTGTCCGGCCTGTATAAGGGGGAGAAGGAGGATTTCCTTCGGACGAACCCGTTAAATGGGTTCTCCATGAATAATCCCCGGCCTTGGGTAAGCGAACACTCTGCGTGCCCGACCCATGCTTTTTGAAACTTAAGTTTCTTATATTGTGTTCTTCTTTCGACGCAGGAGCTGCGCCGGATCGTGGAGGACATGCTAAGTCCAGCTCCGCAACCCGAGGATCCAGAGAGATCCCGGGATCCGGCCTCCGAAGAGGATCCGGACATAAAGGTGGAGCTAATCGACGGGGTGTTCCACCAGCTCAGCATGGACAATGCTTTAGTCTCCATCATGGCCGACTATCCTGGACTATATCCGGCTTCCCAGGTGATTGTGACCGAAGTCCTGACACCGTCATTCCTTCCTTGCTTATTTCTGACCACCGTATATGATGGCGCTGTGCAGGAGGCGCCCCTAGGGCGAGAAGCTGAGCCCGCGGTGGCTGACCAACAAAGGCCAGTCCGGACCAGTAGGCGGAAGAGGAGCGTGGCGCGGACTGAAACGTCACCACAAAGGTGTAGCTCACAATTCATTATTTAGAGCAACGTTCCTAGGAAGCGTTTGAGTGCCCATGACTTTTGTAGGGAAAAAAGAGCCCACCGGACTGCGGGCGTGGAGGTTGCCAATCCAGCCTCTACCAGCCAGGCTCCACCACCTGGTCTGGAGGGGGAGGCGAGCGCAAGGCGCGAGCCGGAAGTTCCTCCGACGGAGGACGCCGACAGACTGTCCGCCACCAAGTCTGAGGTGGAGAGTGCCATGAATCACAGGCGCCGCCGGACAGTATTTCATGACGCGTGCTTCTCCCCCGAGGCATTGAATGCCTTTAACGCGGGGGACGCGCACCTTCGTGCTGCTCAAGATGGTTTTACCAGAGCCACGGAGCAGTATGTAAAAGACATACGGGTAAGAGAATTTAATAGTTATATATGCCAGTAGCCCCCGAGACTTAAAGTAGTTATATTAACTGATTTAAGGATCATATGAAACGTAGGATCTTACCGAGACGAATACCCAACTGTCTCAGGAGCTGCAAGAGTGCAAGGCCCAACTTGAGGCCGCACTCTCTGGCGCAGGAGGAAACACAGGGACCTCTCCTGGTAACGCATTATTTTAGAAAGATAAGTAGCGTTTGGCCTTTGCGCAAGTCTAAAAAATGACGTTGCAGGTGCTGCCGGACAAGATCCGGACAGGCAAGAACTTCTGCGCCAACTAAAGGCCGGCGAGAGGGTGCTGCATAAGGTGCAGCATGAAAGGAACAAGCTCCAGGATGCCCATGCCCAGCTTGGAGAAGAGCTGAAAGGCGTTCGGGCCGAGCTGTCGGGCTCCGTTAAGGAGAATCAGCGGCTTCGTCGCGGCATCTATAGTAAGTGCTTGAGCGAACTCCTTTGAAAAGAAGAGTTCGGCGAGGAAGTCAATTTGACAGAATATGTCTGCAGGTATGCTCACAGGTCGCCCTGCGGAGGAGATGCCCGTATCAACGGGTGATCAACTTCCCGAATTGTTGCAACTGATCGAACGAGTTCGGCAGGCAATGAGCGGCGTCATCCAGGCTTTATGGCCAGCCTTCTCCTTACCCGAGGGTCTTGGGGAGCTTGCGGAGAAGCTTCAGGGAGTGCGGCAGCGCTTCCATTTATGGAAGATTTTGGCCTGCCGCCAAGGTGCCAGGGAGGCCTGGGCCATGGTAAAGACGCGGTACAAGAAGGCGGATCCCAACCACATGGCCGAAGTCGGACCTGTGGGGCCCGATGGGAAGGAGATCCCTGTGAGTTTAGTATACGGCCAAGTAGAGTTGGCCGCTAAATTTTCCCAACAGGACTGTAAATTAGACAACCTGTTAGACGGGATTGAGGAAGAATACAATCAGTCGATTTGACAATGTATTATAAAATGACATGTAAAATGCCTTCTAGCCGGATTGTAGATCGTTTGTCTTTGCCGACCTTTTCGCTTCGACCTCGGGACCCTAGAGTCCGGAGTGTGTCCGAATACCTTCTCGGTTATGAAACAACCGGGGTATGCATGGAGACCAGGCGTAGGGGTCATTAGTGCTTTATCAGACAAGTGCCCAACTAGTTATGTTATATTACATGGGTAGTAAGAAACATCTTCCAGGGAGAATAGTTCCGTTAAGGGTTCCTTTCCTCTGGGGGTGGCATGCCCTAAAGTGCATGTCCGGACTGCGAAAAAAGCAGAAAAACATCTGGGGGCAGATAAATAAGTGGATAAAAAATCATCTTTTAAGTCACCGACCGAATATTCCCTTAAGAACGCTAGCTTTCGGCTTCACCCAGTCTGAGGTACACATCCGGCTGACCCGGCAGTAACAATCGCAGAGGTGCTCCCTTTACCTCCTAGCCGAACAATCGGGAACGTAGGGGTAAGCACAGGAGCCAGGCAACCCAGCTTGGCCAAAACTTAAGTCATATCGATGCATATAATGGTGAATAAAAGGTACATGTGGAGGCTTGACACATGTGCTGGGCATGAAGCCCTTATAATTAAGCTTCTGGTAAAGAAGCCCCCAGGTATAATGAGTGCGGATAGCACATCAATTGCGCGCGAACGATGCGCAAGTAGGCCTTTTAAGGCTTTGATGAATAGGGTTGAGAAGAAAAAGATAAACAAAAGGCAGCTGAAGTAAAAAAAATTTGGACGGGGGGAAAGGGACGAACTCTTAGTCCGGCGCTAGGCATAGAATCTTCGGAGGCGGGCTGCGTTCCATGGGTTCGGCTCGAGTCAGTTATCCGACGCATTTCGTAGACGGTACGCTCCGCTGGTCAAGACTTTATCGATGATGAAGGGGCCTTCCCATTTGGGCTTGAGCTTGTCCTTTTTCTTGTCCGGCAGGCGTAGAACTAGTTCGCCAACGTTGTAAGTCTTGGCCCGTACTTCTCTGCTTTGGTATCTTCGAGCCTGCTGCTGATAGAATGCGGAACGAGCCTTGGCGACGTCGCGTTCTTCCTCCAATGCGTCCAAGCTGTCCTGCCGATCCAACTCGGCTTCTCTTTCTTCGTACATGCGCACTCGATGTGAGTTATGAATGATGTCGTAGGGCAAAACTGCTTCTGCGCCGTATACCATAAAAATGGTGTGAATCCGGTAGTACGGTTAGGCGTTGTCCGCAGCCCCCAGAGTACGGAGTCGAGCTCCTCTACCCAGTGCGTGTCAGATTTCGTAAGGGACCGCACTAGTCTGGGTTTGATGCCGCTCATTATTAGACCATTTGCTCGTTCCACTTGACCGTTGGTTTGAGGATGATAGACTGAAGCGTAATCGAGCTTGATGCCCATATTTTTGCACCATGATTTAACCTCATCGGCCGTGAAGTTCGTGCCATTATCGGTGATGATGCTGTGGGGGACACCATAACGGTGTACTACCCCGGATATAAAGTCTATCACTGGTCCGGACTCTGCCGTTTTAACTGGCTTGGCCTCTATCCATTTGGTGAATTTATCCACCATGACCAATAGGTACCTTTGCTTGTGGGTTCCCCCTTTAAGTGGTCCAACCATGTCAAGCCCCCAGACCGCGAACGGCCAGGTAATGGGTATAGTTTTGAGGGCGGTGGGTGGCATGTGGCTCTGATTAGCAAAGAGCTGACAACCGACGCATCTTTGGACTAAGTCCTGAGCATCTGCCCGGGCCGTCGGCCAATAAAATCCTGTACGGAATGCCTTTCCTACAAGGGCCCGGGCTGCGGCGTGGTGTCCGCCTAGTCCGGCGTGAATTTCAGCCAGAAGGTCTCGCCCTTCCTCTTCGGAGATACACCTTTGAAGGACTCCGGTTGTGCTTTTCTTATAGAGTTCTCCCTCATGGACCTTGTAGGCTTTAGATCGCCGGACTACGCAGCGGGCCTCATTATGGTCTTCGGGGAGTTCCTGCCTAAGCAAGTAGGCTAGGAACGGCTCTGTCCATGGGGCGATTACTGCCATTATGTCGTGAGCTGAGGGTGTTGTTTCGTCGGCTGGATCGCCAGTTATGTCAGATTGCTCTGCGGCCGCCTCCGGTTTGTTATTTCCGGACTCCTCTTCCCATAGTACGGATGGCTTGAACAGCCGTTCCAGGAAGATATTTGGAGGGACAGCGTCACGTTTTGCGCCGATGCGTGCCAATACGTCGGCCGCTTGGTTATTATCTCTGGCTACGTGGTGGAATTCAAGTCCTTCGAACCGAGCTGACATTTTAAGGACAGCGTTGCGATAGGCTGCCATTTTTGGATCCTTGGCGTCAAAGTCTCCATTTACTTGGGATATTGTGAGGTTTGAGTCCCCGCGCACCTCTAGGCGTTGGATGCCCATGGAGATTGCCATCCGGAGGCCATGTAAGAGGGCCTCGTATTCGGCTGCGTTGTTGGAGTCCGTGTACATTATCTGAAGTACGTATTGGACTCTGTCCCCGGTTGGGGACGTTAGTACGATGCCAGCCCCCAATCCGGCCAACATTTTGGAGCCGTCGAAATGCATAATCCAATTGGAGTATGCGCCGTACTCTTTAGGGAGTTCGGCTTCAGTCCACTCAGCGACAAAGTCAGCCAAAACTTGCGACTTTATAGCTCGCCGGGGTTTGTAAGTTATGTCGAATGGTAAGAGCTCAATGGCCCATTTTGCAATCCTGCCCGTTGCGTCGCGGTTATTTATAATGTCATTTAGGGGTACTTCGGAGGCCACTGTTATCGAACACTCTTGAAAGTAGTGTCGGAGCTTCCGGGATGCCATGAACACCGCATACGCTATCTTTTGATAGTGCGGGTAACGGGACTTGCAGGGGGTTAAAACAGTGGATACGTAGTACACTGGTTTTTGAAGAGGGAATTTATGCCCTTCTGTCTCTCGTTCTACGACGAGCACCGCGCTTACTACTTGATGTGTTGCCGCGATGTATAACAACATAGGTTCGCCCAGGTTGGGCGCAGCCAGGACCGGATTCGTTGCCAATATGGCCTTTATTTCTTCGAGTCCGGCAGTGGCAGCATCCGTCCACTCGAAGTGTTCGGTGTGCCTGAGGAGGCGATAGAGGGGCAATGCCTTTTCTCCTAGGCGGGAGATAAAGCGGCTGAGAGCCGCCACGCATCCAGTCAATTTCTGGATCTGTTTGAGGTTTTTTGGAATATCCAGCTGTGATAGGGCTCGGATTTTGGCCGGATTTGCTTCAATTCCTCTACCGGATACAATGAAGCCCAAGAGCTTTCCGGCTGGTACGCCGAAAACGCATTTTTCCGGATTCAGCTTGATGTCATATGCTCGGAGGTTGTCGAATGTGACCCTCAAGTCGTCTACTAGAGTTTCGACGTGTTTGGTTTTGACGACTACGTCGTCTACGTATGCCTCTACTGTTTTGCCGATCTGGGTAGCCAGACATGTCTGAATCATGCGCTGATATGTTGCGCCGGCGTTTTTAAGTCCGAAGGGCATCGTGTTGAAGCAGAATGGTCCATATGGAGTAATGAACGCCGTTGCGGCTTGATCCGCTTCTGCCATCTTGATTTGATGATAGCCGGAGTATGCGTCCAGGAAGCACAATGAATCGTGCCCTGCAGTGGCATCGATGATTTGGTCGATGCGGGGGAGGGGGAAGGGATCCTTTGGGCAGGCTTTATTTAGGTCTTTGAAATCGACACATAGGCGCCAGGATCTGTCCTTCTTTGGTACCATTACCAGGTTTGCTAGCCAATCCGGATGTTTGATGTCTCTGATGAATCCGGCTTCCAATAGTTTGGCTAGTTCTTCTCCCATTGCCTGTCTTTTGGGTTCGGAAAATCGTCGAAGAGCCTGTTTGACTGGCTTGAACCCTTTTAGGATGTTTAGGCTATGCTCTGCCAACCTGCGAGGGATTCCTGGCATATCTGAAGGATGCCAGGCGAAAATGTCCCAATTTTCCCGAAGGAATTCTCGCAGCGCGGCGTCTACATCAGGGTTCAACTGTGCCCCGATGGAGGCCGTCTTTGTCGGGTCCGTTGGGTGGACCTGGAATTTTATAATTTCGTCCGCTGGTTTAAAGGAGGTGGACTTGGATCTCTTATCGAGTATCACGTCGTCTCTGTGCACCGTAGCGCGCAGCGCGGTGAGTTCCTCTGCCGCTAGGGCTTCGGATAGTGCCTCCAGGGCTAATGCGGCTGTTTTGTTTTCGGCGCGGAGTGCTATGTCCGGATCACTAACGAGAGTGATTATCCCGCCGGGCCCAGGCATTTTGAGCTTCATGTACCCGTAATGGGGTACGGCTTGGAAAATTGTGAACGCCTCTCGTCCTAATATAGCGTGGTATCCGCTGCTGAGCGGGGCCACTTGGAACGTGATTTCTTCGGACCTGTAATTGTCCGGTGAGCCGAACACCACATCGAGTGTGATTTTTCCGGTGCAGCGTGCTTCCCGGCTAGGGATTATTCCTCTGAAGGTTGTGCTGCTTCGCTCAATGCGGCTCCAGTCTATTTCCATTTTTTGAAGAGTTTCCTCGTAAATGAGGTTCAATCCGCTGCCGCCATCCATGAGTACCTTGGTAAGTCGAAAGCCGTCCACTATTGGACTGAGGACCAATGCGGCTGGTGCTCGGGCTGTTCGGAATTTAGGTTCGTCGCTGGCGTTGAAGGTGATGGCCGCGTCGCTCCAAGGATTTGTTGTTGCTACTTGGTAGACTTCGGCAAGGCTGTGGATTGTTCGTTTCCGCATATTGTTTGATGCGAAAGTCTCGAAGACTGTTGATACCGTACCGGTATTGTTGGTGTGGTTTCGCGGGGCTAGAAGCTCCTCGCCACTTTTGGCCACCTGCCGTAATATCCAACATGCACGAAGGCTATGTGTTGGGGTGGCGCCCTTGGTACTGTGAATTGTACAGGGTTTGCTGAGCCATCCCTCCAGTACGGTTCCGTTCCCTTTAAGGGGCTTCTGTTTTTTGGTTCTTGTACCTGGTGCCTGAGTGTAATGCACCCTTTTGTTGCGGACTGGGGCTATGTTCGGGGCCGGATTATCCCAAAACCTATCTTCGGTTTTCCGGAAACTTTCTATGGCACAGTACTTTCGCACTATGGATGCCAAGTCGGCGAAACGTGTGATTTCACGATGGCTGACGGCGTTCAAGATTCCCCTGTTCGTGCAATTGTTGCAAAAGATCGAGATTGCGTTTTCCTCTCGGCAGTCCTTTATCCGGTCCATGACCAGGAGGAATCTGGCCCAGTAATGATGTACTGTTTCGGCTGGCTCTTGCCGGATTAGAGATAGATCGCATATATCTGGACGGGCGGGCCTAATTGAGTCCGGGACCCTGCCCATCTCGAGGCTCAAGGGCCGAGAAGTTTCCAAATTTGGAAGCTTGGAAAGTGGAACGTTGTCCAACGAGTCCGGTCCGATGCCTGACTTTATGTTCAGTGCTTGATCGGAATCCGCTCCTCTGCGGGAATCCGGCATGGTGGGTTCGGTAGCCCGGACACGACTAGTTTTCAATATGGGAGAAGGATCGTCGCGATGTTGTTCTACCACCGTGACGTGGTGGGTAACCTGGGGAGAGTTAATCTCTCTTAGACCGGTTTTAAGCCCGATCTGATTGTAGTCTGTAGCGATTCCCACGGCGGCGATCCGATCCAAGAGTTCGTTTACAGACGAGAGCTCTGCTGGATCTAACTGCTCGGCGAATTCCGAGTTGACGTGAAGATTGCTCTCGATGACACGAGAGGTCATCGTTAAAGCGGTGGCCAGACATGCGGTCATAAGAAAACCTCCTAGCCGGATAGTTTGGCCGGCGGCCAAGGCTCCATCGGCGAAGATGCCGTCCTTGAACACGGGAAGAGGCATCCTTCCTATCGGTGACGGCACAGACGAACTCTCAATGAAAGCACCAATGTCGGTGTCAAAACCGGCGGATCTCGGGTAGGGGGTCCCGAACTGTGCGTCTAGGCGGATGGTAACAGGAGACAAGGGACACGATGTTTTACCCAGGTTCGGGCCCTCTTGATGGAGGTAAAACCCTACTTCCTGCTTGATTGATATTGATATTGTGGATGTTTACAAGAGTGGATCTACCACGAGATCAAGGAGGCTAAACCCTAGAAGCTAGCCTATGGTATGATTGTAATGGTTGTTGTTGTCCTACGGACTAGAGCCATCCGGTTTATATAGACACTGGAGAGGGCTAGGGTTACATAGAGTCGGTTACAATGGTAGGAGATCTACGTATCCGTATCGCCAAGCTTGCCTTCCACGCCAAGGAAAGTCCCATCCGGACACGGGACGAAGTCTTCAATCTTGTATCTTAATAGTCTTGGAGTCCGGTCGATGATGATAGTCCGGCCGATGATAGTTCGGCCGATGATGGTAGTCCGGCTATCCGGACACCCCCTAATCCGGGACTCCCTCACCAGCCTTCCACTCGAAAGCTTAGCTGCAGTCCAAGTACTCGCCTAAGATAAATAAAATCCTACCGAGTGGTAAGCCAGCCTTCCACTCGGAGGCTTAGCTGCAGTCCAAGTACTCGCCTAAGATAAATAAAATCCTACCGAGTGGTAAGCTAGCCTTCCACTCAGAGGCTTAGCTGCAGTCCAAGTACTCGCCTAAGATAAATAAAATCCTACCGAGTGGTAAGCCAGCCTTCCACTCGGAGGCTTAGCTGCAGTCCAAGAACTCGCCTAAGTACAAGTACAACATGCGTTCTGCAAGGAGGACGAGGTGCAGGTCGACTGCTACCCTCTCCTTCCGAGTTGCGCCACCAATTTAAAAATCCTACTGAGTGGAGAGCAGACCTCCCACTCGGGGGCTTAGCTGCAACCTAGTGCTCGCCTAAGTATCTGAAATCCTACCGAGTGGAGAGCAGACCTCCCACTCGGGGGCTTAGCTGCAGCCCAGTGCTCGCCTAAGTGTCTGAAATCTTACCGAGTGGAGAGCATACCTCCCACTCGGGGGCTTAGCTGCAGCCCAGAGCTCGCCTAAGTATCTGAAATCCTACCGAGTGGAGAGCAGACCTCCCACTCGGGGGCTTAGCTGCAGCCCAGTGCTCGCCTAAGTATCTGAAATCCTACCGAGTGGAGAGCAGACCTCCCACTCGGGGGCTTAGATGCAGCCCAGTGCTCGCCTAAGTATCCGAAATCCTACCGAGTGGAGAGCAGACCTCCCACTCGGGGGCTTAGATGCAGCCCAGTGCTCGCCTAAGTATTTAAAAATCCTACCAAGTGGAGGGCAAACCTCTCACTCGGGGACTTAGCTGCAGCCCAGTGCTCGCCTAAGTGAATTGGGGGACAAGTCGATGGCAATAAGCGCTTCGCTTTAACCTGCAAAAGACGCCTCAAACCAAATGCAAACATATTCAGCGACGAACCCAAGTTCGGATAACACCTAACGGAACCGAAAGTGCTCAGGCGCTAGGCCTGTTAAGGTTTGTCGGTTACAAAACTCACTCGGCATACCGAGGCAAATTTAAAGTATCAAGCTCAGAAGTTTTTTACCCCTCCTGTGGAGGGCTGGAAGGCGCCACAAACTCGTCCAGATCAATTCCATCTGCAATCCGAGTGGCAGCGGCAATGAAGGTCTCCATGAAAGATCTGAAATCGTGCTTCTTGGTGTTGGCCACCCTAAGAGCCACCAGCTTGTCCTCTCGTGCATCCTTGCAGTGAACGCGGACCAGAGACAGAGCAACATCCACGCCGCACCTGGCCGAAGACTTCTTCCACTCCTGCACTCGACTTGGGACCTTGTTTAGTCGAGTCATCAAAGACTCTAGGTCATTCTGGAGTGTCTCTCTTGGCCAGAGTGTTGTGTCGATGCGAGAAGTTGCGACCTTCAGCCTTGCGAGATAATCGATGACGACAGCAACACGAGATTCAAGTCGGAGCATGTTCATGGCGACTTCATCTTTCACAGGAGAGTTGATGGGGTCCAGGTTTACTTCCAGTCGACCAGTCTCCTCTTCAAAGTTCTGACAAAATTCTGCAAGCACAACCACCGAGTCAAGACAAACAGTCGGAGGTTACAATTAAAATATTTGTTTGATACGAAGGATTACCTTCAAGCATGAGGAACAACTTCTTGGCGAGTCCACCCAGATAAGCCTCTAGATCATTCTTCTTTCTCTTCAACTCACTGGCCTTGTCGTTCAGGGTGGTCTTGTCGCTTTTCAGTCGACTGACCTCCTGGTTGGCAGCATCAAGAGTAGCTTTCAGATTGGTGTTTTCTTCTTCAAGCTTAGTCACTGAAGCCAGCTTCTCATCCGCAAGCCTGGTCTTCTGTAAAGCAGTTTTTTGCATCTCAGCCAAGTCAAGCTCTTGTTTCTTCAGGGCATCCCTCACTTTGCCTGCAAAGTTACAGTGAGATTAGATTCGGAAACAAGTGAGAGGCAAAGGCAGTCGTCAAAGGCCTCACCAAGCATACCTTTAGCTTCCTCCTTCGCCTTCGTCAAGTTCTCTTGGGCCAGTTTGAGATCGAGTTCGAGCTGAATGTGTTTGTTCTCCAACTCAGTATAACGAGACGCAAGGTCACAAGATTTCTACGGAGAACCAATCGACAGATGTCAAAGACAATTCACTTCCGAGTGACTAAGGAAAAATCATAGCATTTCTAAGACTACGGCCGAATGCAAACATTCGACCATAGTCTCAGGGACTACACCCAGTGGGTGCACTCAGCGTGCCCCCACTAGTTTCATCAGTTAGAGTCGACCAGTCGACCAACAACACAAAAGAAAGAGGTGTTCTTCAGACTATAATCGACTGCAAGCAGTCGACCACAGTCTTAGGGACTACACCCAGTGGGTGCACTCAGTGTGCCCCCACCGGTCTATGAATCTATTCAACCTAGTCGAGTAAGGAAAAAACTTAAAGCCTATGGTTGACTGCCAGCAGTCGACCATAGCCTTGGGGACTACACCCAGTGGGTGCACTCAGCGTGCCCCCACTAGTCCGGAATTTCAATCAACACACCCAGTGGGTGCAGGACAAACTCTAAGAATTGCAGAAAGAAGAGTTTACAGATATCATATCCTTACAGAACAGGCAGTGACCAACTGACCTGAACATTACTCTGAAGAGCTGAACTGGCGTCATAGGCTGCCTGGCTAGCTTCTCGTATCGCCTTCACTTGCTCCATCATGACCCCCACTTGGCGTATCGCTTCTCGAGCAGCACTGGCTTGGTCTTCTGGAACGGGGTAGGTGGAGAAAAGCGAGGGTTGAGCAGCACTCGACGACGAAGGGCGAGCACTCGTCAACGGCACCGCGAAGGTTACGGTGGGTCGAGTGACATTATCTCCCTCCACGACCAACGTCTCGGGTGCTGGCACATCTCGAGTCGCCTTGCCAGCAGGCGTTTTCTTGCTCCTCCTTTGCCTCGGTGGTTCTTCGTCGTCGTCATCAGGAAGGTCAATAACAATGTTAGATGAAGCTGCAGAAAGAATCAAAATTAGAGACAATAAGTCAGTCGACTGAAAACGGCATCACAAGAATCATACCAGGTTGTGAGGTAGCAGCATCCTCCATCTCGTGGTCTTCAGCCCTGGCCGAAGTATCAGAAGTAGCAGCGCTGCAGTTCCGGAAATCAGTCGATTGACCCATGAGTCGACCAAGAGCAAGTTTACGAAACGGGGAAAACTCAAGACTACCATTACCCTGAGATAGTGGGGATCACCATCTTCATCTTCGGCAAGACCTTCACAGGTTTTGACAGTGCCACTCGAGACTGCTTTGGAGCTTTCTCAGTCGGCGCCGGAGAAGTAGTCCGAGGGCGCTTGGTCGACTGGGTAGCGGTCGCGACTCCTTACCACGCTCAGTCGCGGGGTCATGAACAAGCTTCGAGCGTCTTTCCGAGCGGGGAGGTGCAACTTCCTCCTCCTCCTCCTCCTCTTCCTCATCATCAGAGTCGTCAGCCTCATCATTGTCGTCAGAATCAGAATCCCACTCCTCCGGGCTCTCGCCCCCACTTCCTTCCTCCTCCTTAGTCGGCGTCTGCGCTCCATTGGGCATCGAGTATAACTCCATGGTGGCCTGACAAGCAACAAAGCAAAATGAAGATCACTTGATCAATTCACAGCAAAGCAGAATGGATAAAACAAGATTACACTCGGAGATAAGTGGCCATACCTTGTCCGTCGTATAGGTACAGTCGAGTGGCGGGATCCTCCTCACTCCTCGAGGGTTGTCCTTGTTCCCTGTTATGGCAGTCACCCACCTCTCCAGCGTGGCGTCGTCGACTGCCTCTGGATGGACCCGAGTGGTGTCTTCGGTACCGCAGTACAGCCACATCGGGTGGCCTCAGTACTGGAGCAGTTGGATGCGCCGCCTAAGGAAGACTTCCAGAAGATCCATGCCCGTCACTCCGTCCCGAACGAGTTGGACCATGCGCTCCACCAACATTTTTACCTCGGGTTTCTCATCAGGAAGCACCTTCAGAGAAGACGGTTTGTCCACTCGGTCCATGGAGAACGGAGGGAGACCAGTCGACTACCCCGGCGTCGACTCGTCTTGGCAGTAGAACCAAGTCGACTGCCACCCTCTGACCGACTCAGGAAGGGTCATGGCCGGGAAAGTGCTCTTATTCCTCAACTGAATCCCAAGACCTCCGCACATCTGAATAACCTTGGTCCTCTCATCGTCCGGACTTGCCTTTTTTACTGTCTGTGAGCGACAGGTGAATATGTGCTTGAAGAGACCCCAGTGTGGTCGACAACCCAGGAAGTTCTCGCACATGGACACAAAGGCAGCAAGATAGGCGATGGAATTGGGATTGAAATGGTGGAGTTGCGCCCCAAAGAAATTCAGAAACCCTCGGAAGAAAACACTCGGCGGCAAAGAAAATCCACGATCTATGTGAGTGGCCAAGAGAACGCACTCACCCTCCTGCGGCTGCGGTTGGCACTCGGTCCCCGGAAGCCTCGCTGACCCATGGGGGATCAGTCCCTCATTGGCCAGGTCATTGAGATCTTTCTCAGTGATGGTCGAGCGGATCCAATCCCCTTGGACCCAACCCTTTGGCAGGCGGGACCTTGACGAAGATCCGCCCCGACTGGAAGGTCTCCCCTTCGCTTTCCCCGTCGCTGTCGCCTTCTTTGCGCGCTCTAGGGCCTCCGTCTTCTCTTTCACCATTGTGGACGGCGAAGTGCGCAAGGTGTGGATAGGTGGAGGCAAGAGCAGGTGCGGCGGGCGGAGGCAAAGACGGAAGACGGAAGAGTGGGAGGGCACTGTTCAAAAAACCATCCCCCGGCGCTTTATATAAAGGCACTTCCGAGTGGCTGACGAGTGGGTCCGGGCGATTCTGTCACATCCCGAAACAGCCGCGCACGCACGATACGTGGCTAAAAAGGCGGCGCGGGAATCGAGGAGTCCATGCCTTATCCCATCCGATTGCCGCGGTCCGCCCCGCTTCGCACGCTTCCCAAATTTCGGATCCCGCAAAATCCGCTAACAGCAGATAGATCTGTCAGACGATATCTTTCCTGCGATCCGTCGCTCGGAAGTTCACCAAAGTCCAAAATTTCACTCGACAGAAGACAAGAATGGATCAAGGAGACTGAAGTAAAAGTTGACGCCAACGTCGAAAGAAGAATCGCCGATCCAAGATACGACATAATCAAAGCACAGTAAATAAGTCGGAGAAAATCATCAACTCCTTCCTCACTCAAACCTCGATCCATTCGGGGGCTAATGATGAGGTTATGTACCTAGGGTAGGGTCATGGACCTATCTAGGATACCATACCCAAGGACATCATCAGACGAAGCTACCTTCCAGTCGACCAAGAGAAGCTCCACTCAACCAAGAGAGACTCCACTCGATCGGCTAGAAGACACTCGACCATGAAGACACACTCGACCATCAGAAGTTCAAGATCTATTCTGTATCCAAACGGTCTGTAATTAAGTAGTCTTAATTGTCATGATGAGACTTTATGTAGGGCGTTACCAGTAACGCCCGACCTTAATGTACTTTAACCCTCCTCTACGTGGGCTGGCTGGGGTCCTGGCGTCCTCTATATAAGCCACCCCCCTCCACTGGTAGAGGGGTTCGCACCCCTGTAATTCATATACACAGAAATTAGTCGACCGCCTCCGGGCTCCGAGATGTAGGGCTTTTACTTCCTCAGAGAAGGGCCTGAACTCGTTAAACACTCGTGTGTACAACTACTCCATAGCTAGGATCTTGCCTCTCCATACCTACCCCCCATTCTACTGTCAGACTTAGAACCACGACAGGCACCTACACTAGTCTTCTTGTCTTCCCACCAGTGCAGAGCATGGGGCCTCCACTAGGACGTAGGTGGGAGCCCCTGTGAGGACCAGGGGCGGGACTCAGGAGACTCCGGGGCGTGTACAACCCCAACTCATTATTATGTGAGAGTGTCATGAGCGGAGATCTGCACGGGCGCATGGCCTTGGTCATGGGTAGAATTTCCGGAGGTGATTGATTCTCTAGGCATTCTGGATGGGGACCCCGTCCTGTGTCTCCAGGCGCACGGCGCCAGGCCTGGAGACACGGGCGATCCTGAACGGGCCCTCCCACATGTGCGAGAGCTTGTGAAGCCCCTCCCTGGAGAGTTCCCGCCTCAGGACGAGGTCACCCACCTCGAGTGTCCTAGAGCGGACGCGCCTGCTTGTACCTCACTGCAGGGAGCGAGACTTGGTGGTGGCGCTCCTCCCCCGGCATGAGGTCCATCCCACGCGAGGTGTCCTGGCGTGCCTCGTCAAACGCCAAGACCCGCGGGGAGCAATGATTGACCTCATGAGGGAGGGCTGCTTTATCCTCGTAGACGAGGAAGAAGGGGGTCTCACCTGTAGGCTTGGTCGGGGTGTTACGGATGGACCACAACACAGACTGGAGGTCATTGAGCCAGCCCTTGCCGCAGGCCTCGAGTTTCTTCTTGAAGCTCCTTGCCTTGAGGCCCCTCAGGACCTCCTCATTGGCGTGTTCGGCTTGGACGTTGCTCCGCGGGTGCGCCACCGAAGCGTAGCATATCTGCGTTCCAAGGTTAGCACAATATGTTTTGAAAAGGTTGCTCGTGAACTGAGAGCCATTGTCGATGATGATACGGTTGGGGACCCCAAAGCGGCTCATGGGGCCCTTAATGAACTTGACGGCCCAGCGTACCGGGATGGTGTGCAAGGGCTCTATCTTCGCCCACTTGTTGAAACTGTAGATGGCGACATAGAGGTAGCGGTAGCCCCCGGCCGCTCAAGGAAACGGGCCCAGGATATCCTGCCCCTAGACCGCGAACGACCAGGTGAGTGGGATGATCTGGAGGCCCTAAGTGGGCTGGTGGATCTGCTTGGCATGGAACTGACATGCCTTGCAGGATCTCACTGCTCATGGCATCGTTGAGCATCGTGGGCCAGTAGAAACCGCTACAAAATGCCTTGCCCACGAGGGTGCGAGACAAAAAGTGATGCCCACAATCCCTGCTGTGGATGTCATCTAGCAGCTCGCACCCCTACTCCTTGGAGATACACTGCAGAGAGACGTCATTTATGCGCCTTCGGTAGAGCTCGCCGTCCTGGATGCAGTACGTGGTGGCCTGGCGGGCCACATGTTCTGCATCTTCCTCATTCTCTTGCAAAGGTACCTCTGAGCAGGTACGCCTTGAACTCCTTGGTCCAGCACCCCTCCTGAGGTTCGAGCGCGAGAAGAAGGTGGGCTCCCGAGGTCAGGCCGCATGCTGGTGCGCCCGAGAAGGGTGCCATGGGTGGCTCCTCCCGAGGCAGCGCTGGTTCTATAGTGGGGGAGTTGCCGTGGCTTGAAGAGCCGCTCCTCGAAGACGCCATGCTTCTGAGTGTGGCATCGGGACGCCCACTTGGCGATGTCGTCCCCCTCCTGGTTTGTGCCACGCGATACATGCTGCAATTCAAGCCCAAGAATCGTTTCTCAATTTTGCGTACCTCTTCAAGATATGCCTCCATGTGCTCGTCTTTTGGCTTGTACGCCTTGTTGGATAAGTTGACGAGGAGCTGGGAGTCTCCCTTGATGGTGAGGCGCCTAACCCCTAGAGCCGTCGCGGCCTTGAGGCTGGCGATCAGGCCCTCGTACTCGGTGATGTTGTTCGAGACCTCCTCGTCATGCTGGAAGAAGAGCTGTAGGACGTAGTAGAGCTTGTACTGGATGGGTGATATGAGCACGGCTCCAGCCCCCGCACCCTGGCGTGCGAACAGACCATCGAAGTACATGACCCGCCCATCTGGTGCTTTGTCTCCAGGCGTGAGGGAACGATCCGCGCCCACCCCTCAGTCAGGGGCATCAGTACACTCTGCCACAAAGTCAGTGAGGGCTGTGCCCTTGATGACTCTAGTGGTGCTGAACTCCAGCTGGAACGCCTGGAGCTCGATGTTCCACTCAGAAACACTTCCCGTAGCGTTGGGGCTTCAAAGCACCTTCTTCAAGGGGTATGTGGAGACAACCTTGATGGGGTGGCCTTGAAAATAGTGGTGCAGCTTTCTAGAGGTGATGAGGAGCACGTGCAGTAGCTTCTGTTGCATGGAATAGTGTGAACATGTGTCGCGCAACACCGTGCTAACAAAGTACATGAGATGCTCGACGAGGGAGGGGGCTTTGATGGCGTCCTGCCCCTCCTGAGGCGAGAGATCCTCGGGAGCCTTGCCATCCGGTGGGGCAGCCGGGGCTTCTGGGCGTCATCACGAGGCTGCGGTGTCATGGCCGGGCACGGGGCTCTATGCCGCACACCCGCATCTACATGTTCTTCTCGGACCGCCACAAGTGCCGCGCTGGCCGAGTAGGATGTGGCGGCCAGGTAAAGCACGAGGGTCTCAAGAGGTTGAGGTGCCACCATGACTGGTCGGCTGGTGAGGTACCTCTTGAGGTCCTGGAAGGCCGTCTCAGCCTCCGGATTCTATTCGAATGGGCCCTTCTTCTTCATTAGTTTGAAGAACGGAAGGGAGGGATTGCCTAGCTTGGAGATGAAGCACCCCAATGAAGTCATGCAGCATGCGAGCTTCTGCATCTCCTTGAGGGTTTCCGGTGGGCTCATCCTTTCTATTGCCTTGACCTTTTCTGGGTTAGCCTTGATCCCTCAGTGTGATACCAGAAAACCCAGCAACTTGCCAGACAGGACGCTGAACACACACTTCTCCGGATTGAGTTGCAGGTTCACCTTGCATAAGTTTCCGGCCGAGGGCGATGTGCATCAATCGTTGGAAGGTCATGTCGGCATTACGCAGCCCGAATGGCATGCAAGTGTAGCAGTATACCCCGCATGGGGTCAAGAAAGCCGTCTTCTCAACATCCTGCACCGCCATCTTGATTTGGTGGTAGCCTGAGTAAGCGTCTAGGAAGCACAACAAGTCACACTCGACGGTGGAGTTGACGATCTGGTCGATGCATGGAAGAGGGAAAGGGTCCTGAGGGCAGGCCTTGTTGAGGCTCGTGAAGTTGACGCACATGCCTTCCCACCCTTCTTGGGGACAATGACCGGGTTGGCTAGCCAATCCGTATGCTGCACCTTTCGAATAACGCCGGCCTCTTGCAGCTTCCAAACCTCCTGGATAATGAATGATTGCTTCTCCATGGCTTGCCACCGCGCCTTCTACTTCACGGGGCGCGCGTTGGGGCACACCATTAGGTGGTGTTCGATCACCCCTCGCAGGATGCCAACCAAGTTCGTTGCCTCCGATGCAAACAAGTTCGTTGCCTCCAGCGCCTCTTCCTGGTTTGGGGGAAGGCTAGTGCCTATGGTGAAGGTGGGGCCCGCTTCCCTGTTGTTGTCGACAAGCACATGCTTCATCTCGGCCCGGTCCTGGGAGAACAACTGCCTTTTCTTTGCCGGCGCAGCCTCCAGGATCTCCGGAGCGCCCTTGGCGTTCGGTCGCGCGGCCGTCGTGGCCTTGAAAGTGAGCATGAGGGCCATGAGCGCGTCCTTGGTGTATCCCGCCACGATGAGGACATCTCTGCTCCCCGGCATATTCATGATGTGTGTAGCCAGGGTGAGTCGCTGCCATGAACTTGGCGAGGGCTAGATATCCGAGAAAGTTAATGAGCTCGGTGCGGTAGTTGTTGCGCGTGCCGAAGGTGACGGGGAGGAGGACATGCCCCAGAGGAGAGGTGGAGCCATCGGCCACCCTCGAGAAAGGCTTGGTGGGAAGGAGCCAGTCATAAGGCACGTGAAGCAGGCCGGAGGCTTCCATGGATAAGACATTGAGACCGGCGCCGCCATCGATGAGGGTCCTGGTGATCGCAACGTTGCAGATGGTGAGGGTGTAGAGCATGGGGAGCATGCCGGTGCCGATCGTGGTCCGGGGGCGATTGCTGGAGTCGAAGCCGAGGCCAACCTGGGGCGTCGCCCAGCCTGGGGGAGCTTCTTGCTGTGGCCGAACAGCCCCCACTTGCTGGAAGAGCTGCTTGGCGTGGCGACTCAATATCGGCGCCTACGACCCGTCGGGGATGGCGGCAACAACATGGTGCGTTGGTGTTGTGAAACGTGTGATGAAGAGATCGCGCAGCTCCTCCCAGGAGGTCACCGAAGACTCTGGCAGGTTAAGTAACCACAAGCGAGGCACGCCCGTGAGAGCCATAGGGAGCCAATTTGCCATGACCTTGTCATTTACGTACGTCGCCCAAATGGCATCCGCGTATGCTCGGAGGAATCCCGCAGGGTCCGCCTTGCCATCGGACCACGATGGCAACTCCGGCTTGAACTTGGGCGGCTACTACACCTGCCGCAAGGCGGGGGAGAAAGCTCGTAGGCCTGTGATGCTAATGCGCCTGTTGGCCCGACGGCTGGAGCAGCGCCTGCCATGGGAACCACGTGGAGCAGGAGGAGCATGACTGATAGGGAATCGGATCTTCAACACTCACCCCTACCTGGCATGCCAAATGTCGGATTGAGGGCTCCGCAGACCCAAGAGAGGTTCAAACTCTGAGGCATGTGCAAAGAACTCAACCTCCCCAGCCAAATGATTCGTTGCCCGCACAACATAGCTCGATGAACAAGGAAGAAGATGGACACGACAGTTTACCTAGGTTCGGGCCACCTTGCAGTGTAAAACCCTACTCATGCTTTGTGGTGGATTAGCCTGGCGGGGGGCTAAGGATGAACCAGTATAAGGCAAGAGCAACCTCAGGAGGTTTGCTCTAGTGTGGATGTGAGCTGAGGGGATTCAATTGTTCGGTCCCTTGCTATGGTAGTGGCTAGCCTATATTTATAGTGGCCTTGGTCCTCTTCCCCCAAAACGTAGGCAGGAAGGGATCCCACAGTGGCCAATTCGTACAGGAACAAGTAGTACATCTTATCCTGACAAAAGGTTGTCTTCTCCTGCAAAGCTCCTATGGCACCCAGCTCAGAGCGACCGGTTTACCTTGCATTGCCAACCCAGAGATCATGTCTTCTGGCAATACACACCATCTTGGTATAGAAATCACCGCTTTATTGAAACTAGCGGAAGCATAGTGTGACATTACATCAAGTAGCAAGGCCGAGCGGCACACTCGGTGCGACTAAACAATATGTACATTATTTAGTGAACATAAAGGGGCCTCGAGCACGACATCTACACGGCAGTGGAACAACAGTGTAGCGGGACTCCATAGCACATGGACACCGATGTGGACACGGTCTAGACAAGGCAGTACTCCAATCCAGTTAGACTTTCTTGAAATATGGCATAACACGCCAGGTCAGTACATTGAATGTAATTGCAAGCTCACAACAAACAGAACCATAATGACAAACAATTTCATGACATTTAATCAAGTTAAATGCAAACATCAACATGCTACCCATGCAGTCAAACCAAACTTGTGCATTGAGTCACTCGGACTCTCTCTTACCAACAGTCTGCCTCGCAACCGAATAATGATCATAACGGATCACGAATGGAACCATACTTGGTTCAACAGGTTACCTCATAACCAAACAGTGATCACTCTCGGATCACAAGTGATACAACAACAGTCAGTCTCACTGACATTATCATGATTCAACAAGTGCAATGAAAATAACTTAGTGTGCATGATTTATTTATGACAGTTGATCCATGGTGTGACTTACTTATGAACTGGGCCCTTATCCATGGGCGCGGCTATCGATAGATTAATACACTCTGCAGAGGTAGCACACTTTACCCACACCACGGAACCCATGGCCTCGCTCTCCCATTCAGGTGGACCAACGGCATTCCAACAGAACTCCCCCATTGCCATGACACTCTTACGGCCACTCTGACCAACTCCCCGCTAGGATAAGTCATGGGTGACCAAGCCTACCAAAGGAAAAACAACCACTGCTGTGGCAAATAAACAGTCCCAAACAGCGACAAGGTACCATAACGACAACACGTCCACAAGGTTATGTCTGCTTACCGGCCCAGGGTAACGCACGCCCATAACCTTCCCTCGTTGGAGGTACCGACAAAAGGCATGACAACAGGATGAATAACGGCCTCCCCATACCGAGGAAAATGTGGTTGCACTTGTCAGCCCGATTCAGTGGCACCATGACCCGACCAACTTTATGTTCAAGTTCAATTATCATCAGGTTTAACTTGAAAATAAAAATGCTCGAGTCACTATATGCCATGAATATGAAACCATATATCATGCATCATATATCACTGAGAAATAACAGATCAACTTTATTCAAAGGCCTACTAGCACAAACTCTACTTTAAACATTTCTGGTTCATTCTTACTGGTTATTTATACTCATCACTTTAGTTGGCATTTATCAAATAAAACTCATTATGCATACAGGAAAAATAATACCGATGATCATATTATTATAGCCATGACAAACTTACTTAGTTCAACTACTCAAGCTATATCTCACTAGTTCAAGCATTCATTTCTGTTAACTAAGCATTTTGATCATGACAAACTAAATAACACAAGCATTATTTATTTTAATACTGTATGCAATGAATATCATATAAATTCAAGTAGAAAATCATGGATATTGCAAAGACACCATCACAACGTTGTTGTGGCTTGCCTTAGTGCAGAGGAGCTTCACACTCCTCCTGGATGCCTTCAAGACAAGCTTCACCTTCTGAAAATAAATCAAATGACAAAAAGAAAATATCAAGAACACTTCTGAAAATTACCAAAAATTCTAGGCAGCAAAGAAAAATCCCATCTTGGGTGTGCAACTAGGATTTTCCAGTAAGAACATAATGCAAAGAATAACCTCATTTGGACTTGTAGAATAAAAGTTACAGCTAGTCAAAATTATTATCAAATTTGAAATATATTTGAATTAAAAGAAAAACCAGAGGGGGGGGGGGTGACGTCGAAGGCCTAAACCGGCTGGGCTCCACCACTCATACCGCTTCAACTGCGGCCTGAGTGGCTGACAGCGGGCCCCAGCGGTCAGGCTGGAGGGGGAGGGGAAGAGAAGTAGAGTCGGGCGGTGCGGCGATGGCGCTTTCTCCGGCAAGGAGTGCCCGACAACGAGATCTAGGAGGATAGGCTTGTAGAGGATATCGAGGCGCACTTTCTCGTACCCGTAGCGTGGCTAGGGGTGGCCGGACGGGGTCGAAACAGAGCTCTCCATCGTCGGCAGCGGGCGGATCTCGTCGGAGATGGTGGTTCCGGCGAAGCAGGGCCAGTCCAGCAGCTCCAACTGCACCAGCACGCACCAGTGGACCACCACGAACATGACGGAGTGGTCAGTGGAACTCGAGCGGCTCTGGAGAGGGAGGGGGCAGAGAACGAGGATCGCCAGCAAGCTTGGGGCGGCGACGGCGGCCAGAGGCCTGCCCCGCCGGGATGCAGCTTCCTACGGTGGTGTGGAGGTGTGCTGAGTGTGTGTGTGCGGAGAGAAACGAGCTCGGGGGAGCTCTATTTATAGGAGAGGATGAGGCGGGGATCGAGAGCTCGCCGCAGGTCTCTGGAGTGTGGCCTAGCTACGAATGGCGGCAGTGAGAGGGGGAGAAGATGCCAGAGATCACGCGGGGGCTGTAGACGAGCTGCGATGAGCAAAGGAGCGTGGTATGTGATGAGCACAGGGGCACGAGCGCACTGTTGCCTTGGCCGTTCCATGCCCGTGCTCGCTATGGCGATCTCCGGCATTGGCGAGCGCCAGGGTGGAGTTAATGAGGTGCAAACGAGGATGGGGGTACGACTTCGCAAGGTGCATCCGCCTGGGCAGCGAGCACGCGCGAAACAGAGGAGCTGGCGCACCGCAGAGCGCGTCGGCAACATGCCAACCCCCTTGGACGAACGTGGTCACCGCGTGAATTTGGAATCAGGCTGAGCTAAGCGCAAACACCATGTCTGGCACGTAGTCCTTAGTGGTTTTGGTTGTTTTGCATGGTTGGTTGGGTCATAGGTGAACTGTGGGAGTGGCTTTCTTCCTAGCAAGTTTCTAGACAGAAACTTGTGAGCTTCACTGAGAAAACTTTAGTGAGAACTAAAGGTTGTTCTTTGGGGTTTAGCAATATCTTCAGAGGTTAATCAAGCTCAAAAAAGATCAACCCCAAAAGATCAAGCAAAAATATACTTGCTATGCAAAGTGATCATTCTGTCCAGAATAGAAATGATTTTCTGTAGCAAAAATATTCCAAAAAGGTATGCAATATTTTTGCTCAGGGAGGTGCCCTAAGGTTCAAAGATTATTTGTGAATTTATTCAGGATTTTTGGAGCAAGAAATCTAGGGTTTGCTTTGGAGCATACTTCTCTCAAGTGATTTTCGGGGAAGAAAATGAATATTTTTCTATTCCTTGGGCTTTTGTTGGAGTTTTTCAGAGAAGGAAAGATGAGTTAGAGGTGGATGGGTCACTTGGGTGAAAATCGAGGGTAGGCCCAACTATTCAAGTCCATTTGAATTGATTCAAAACTCCAAATTCAAAGCAAATGCAAATGAAAGTCCAGAAAAAAGAGGGAAGGCAAATACAGGTTGTCACAAACCTCCCCCACTTAAGATGAATCTCGTCCTCGAGATTCGGTTGCTTGGGAAAACAATTCTAGGTAGGTTGTCTTTAAAACTTCCTCTGTTTCCCAGGTTGCTTCTTCTTGTGATGCTCCCACTGGACCTTGTAAAATTTGATCACTTTGCTGCATGTGACCCTTTCTACCTCATCCAAGATTCTGAATGGTCTCTCCTCATAAGTTAAATCTTTGGCAAGCTCAATTTCTGACATATCAGTCCTCTTCTCGGATGGTGAAATACACCTTCTCAGTTGTGATACGTGGAAAACGTTGTGTACTTCCGACAATTC